>NW_006159523.1:1303899-1347329 GCF_000334495.1 Tupaia belangeri chinensis | reverse complement strand
GGAAAGAGAGAGAGAGAGGCAAATGGCCACACTACAATCCCTTCTCCTCCATTCTCCTCTCTTGATTTTGGGCACTCAAGCACACATACCAGTGCACTTTTCAAGTCCTTGGGTTCAGGACTCAAACCACACAATAAGTATCTAGCTGTCTTCACCAGTACGCATCAACTGGCCTGGAAATACATTTTTAGAATATGGCGATCTTGATTCAATCTTATCCAGAATTGCTGCTTATTAATATAGGGACACTTTGGGGACCAGCAGATGGCATCGCATTTACATCGCTGGGCTCCCACGTAGTTGACCATCATTCAAGTCCTGGACCTGGCATCTTAAAACTCACGACAAGCGTGTGTGTGTGCATGCCCCAAATACAGAGAGGACAACAGAGGAGAAGGGATTTAGGTGTGGTTATCCCTCTGGGTGGATGATTTCTTGCTTTCTGTCTATCTGTCTCTCTGGCAAGTGTACATGCCCTGTAGCAAAAATCTCTCTCAAAAAAAAAAGACACTTTTACACTTTTGTCACAGCCCATGCTATTTACTGCATGTCCTCTTGCTATGGAGTCCTGGAGTCCTAGCCTCTGACTATCACTGTATACTTATTTGCAAATTCACTAAATGTTAGGCAGCCGAAAATCTTTAGCAACTCTTTTCATTTCACTTAGACTTTCTTTTTCTTGCTGCTATGTGATAAAAGCTAAACACATTCAGAGACCTTGCTAGATTTAAGATAACCTGAAATGCAGGAAACTTGGCCAAGAACAGTGGTTCAGCATCAGCAGAAAAACTTATGAGTGTTTTTCTCCTCAGACATAAGTAACAATACAACCAGAACTAGGCAAGCAGAGAAATCTAATTCATCTCTTTTAATTCATCTCATGCTAATTCATCACTTTTCATTGCTAAACCATAGTCTGAATTCCAGCTGTTTTCATATATTTGCAGAGGGTCTATGACATGATAGACATTCTTAGAGTTGCAGTTGTCACTCTCTTCACAAAGGGTAGAAAATGAAAAAAAAGGACGGGCCAGCTATCTTTCTCAATCTACCAAGTGCATGCACCCTATTGCAAAATTTAAAAAAGGAAGAAAGAAAGAAGAACGAGAAAGAAAGAAAGTAATGGAGAAAAGAGATTGTACACTTTCAGCTTAAATAAGCATGCCTTAAAAATATGCAACTGCCAAAGTAAGAGGTATTTGGTGAATTCGTTTAATTGTTTACATTTAATTTTAGGTAGTGATCTCAAGAAATGTTTATTTAAAAAGCAAAAATAACCCTGCATAGCACCTCTGCTCTGATGTAAGAATGAAAGGATGATCTGGAGAAGTAGACAATATGACAGCTGAATGGGAAAGAGGAGATCACTACTCTCTGCCGCACCTCCTGATGAGCTGTGAGTGCTGGCTGAATAGGTGGAATCCCTTCTTATTACTGGAAAAGAATGACTCACGGTCAGGGTCAGGATAAAGTCTCTCTATTCTTCTTATACAAAAGAGAGAATGCAATTTGGGAGGCAGGTATAAGAGTCATAACCATAGAAGCACACATAGCTGTAGTGTAGAGCCTTGAGTATAATGGCATTCCTCACCCATTCCTTCCCTTTCTCTTTTAGTATCTAGAAAAGTGTCATTTTTGGCTTTCTTGTGCATTCTTGTATGATGTTGTCTGTTTAATAATATAGTAATTTTAATTAGTCCATTTCTGATTTTGATAGAAAAATATTCATATGGCAACTTCTTGATTCTAGAAGACAATATATATCAGACAAAAGAGAAAATCTTTTGTTCAGAATGGATTATATCCCAAATCTTTGTAGAGTAATTGCTTAGAGTGCAACAGATGTTGCCAGAGGAACTTTGTGGGCCATTGTGGTAAGGTCCAACTTGTATAAAGCAAAATAATAATAGTAATAATTAAAGAAAAAAGATATAAACTCATGATGTCTCATATAAAGATCTTATGACAAAGAAAGCAATTCATAATTTAATTCATAATGATGCTCATTTATTTGTGGCATTTCTCATTCACAGAAGGAAGGGAAAAACAAATGAAAAATGAAAAGTACTTTAACTGTAAAATTTCTTTGTGCCAAATACTTTGGTCAAATTATTCATTTAATTACAACAAAAAGTGCTATTATTATCCTATTTTATTAGTGTCAGTGTTGAACTTTAGAATTATTGAATTTGTGAGAGGTCACTTAAAGCTTGTAATGATTTAAGCTGGTATAAACCCAATTTAGTGTGATTCAGAAGTTTTTGTCTGCTTGAATATCTTACGATGGCTAGGAATAGCATGCTGCCTGAATTCCCCTATAGAATCAACACACCAGTTTGTGGAAGTAAAGAACGACCTCCAAAAAAGTACATGAGTTTCTCCACCAAAGTGCAGAAAAACACTTTATAAAAGCGCTATGAAAAACCTACTTAAAAGCCGAACATTATTATAAGAACTCGGACCTCTCTCTGGGGATTTGGAGAGGTGGGTGTTGGCAGGAGGATGAATAGGAGACAGAAAGGAATCCTAACTTTCCCAAAAGTAGGCAGCAGATGGCCGCTGGGTTTTCTGCACAAAATAGAGGGCTTTTATGTATCACTCACACCTTTAACAGATCATGACTCAAGTTAGTTTACTTACAGTTTATTTAGTTAAAATTTCATTATGCTAAAGAGACAAGAAACTCTTTTCTATTGGGTTATCATTTTACCAAAAGCTGCTTAAAAATCCTAATGGGGATGACAACTCTGTTTTTCCAGTTTCATTCAATTTATCTTCCTAATTGAGAATAACATTTCCATAAAAAGAGTAAAAGTTCTCAAATTTTATATATATAAACACACACACACACACACACACACACATCTTTAATAGTCATAAAGCAAGGATGCATGCCAAAGAGATACAGACACAAAGAGAGAAAAGAGACAGAGAAAGCACCCCTCAATGGGGCATGGTCATACCACAATTCTTTCTCCTTTATTTCTTCATCTTGTGGAATTTTGGGCAGGTGTGCATATGCCTCTGGCATAGTTTTCAAGCTAAACCACTTAGATGGGGTATCTAGAAAAGTGTCATTTTTGGCTTTCTTGTGCATTCTTGTATGATGTTGTCTGTTTAATAATATAGTAATTTTAATTAGTCCATTTCTGATTTTGATAGAAAAATATTCATATGGCAACTTCTTGATTCTAGAAGACAATATATATCAGACAAAAGAGAAAATCTTTTGTTCAGAATGGATTATATCCCAAATCTTTGTAGAGTAATTGCTTAGAGTGCAACAGATGTTGCCAGAGGAACTTTGTGGGCCATTGTGGTAAGGTCCAACTTGTATAAAGCAAAATAATAATAGTAATAATTAAAGAAAAAAGATATAAACTCATGATGTCTCATATAAAGATCTTATGACAAAGAAAGCAATTCATAATTTAATTCATAATGATGCTCATTTATTTGTGGCATTTCTCATTCACAGAAGGAAGGGAAAAACAAATGAAAAATGAAAAGTACTTTAACTGTAAAATTTCTTTGTGCCAAATACTTTGGTCAAATTATTCATTTAATTACAACAAAAAGTGCTATTATTATCCTATTTTATTAGTGTCAGTGTTGAACTTTAGAATTATTGAATTTGTGAGAGGTCACTTAAAGCTTGTAATGATTTAAGCTGGTATAAACCCAATTTAGTGTGATTCAGAAGTTTTTGTCTGCTTGAATATCTTACGATGGCTAGGAATAGCATGCTGCCTGAATTCCCCTATAGAATCAACACACCAGTTTGTGGAAGTAAAGAACGACCTCCAAAAAAGTACATGAGTTTCTCCACCAAAGTGCAGAAAAACACTTTATAAAAGCGCTATGAAAAACCTACTTAAAAGCCGAACATTATTATAAGAACTCGGACCTCTCTCTGGGGATTTGGAGAGGTGGGTGTTGGCAGGAGGATGAATAGGAGACAGAAAGGAATCCTAACTTTCCCAAAAGTAGGCAGCAGATGGCCGCTGGGTTTTCTGCACAAAATAGAGGGCTTTTATGTATCACTCACACCTTTAACAGATCATGACTCAAGTTAGTTTACTTACAGTTTATTTAGTTAAAATTTCATTATGCTAAAGAGACAAGAAACTCTTTTCTATTGGGTTATCATTTTACCAAAAGCTGCTTAAAAATCCTAATGGGGATGACAACTCTGTTTTTCCAGTTTCATTCAATTTATCTTCCTAATTGAGAATAACATTTCCATAAAAAGAGTAAAAGTTCTCAAATTTTATATATATAAACACACACACACACACACACACACACACACACACACATGTCTTTAATAGTCATAAAGCAAGGATGCATGCCAAAGAGATACAGACACAAAGAGAGAAAAGAGACAGAGAAAGCACCCCTCAATGGGGCATGGTCATACCACAATTCTTTCTCCTTTATTTCTTCATCTTGTGGAATTTTGGGCAGGTGTGCATATGCCTCTGGCATAGTTTTCAAGCTAAACCACTTAGATGGGATTTGAACCATGGTCAGCCATATGGGATATGAGTCCTTTAATCATTAGACTACAGGTCTAGCCCCTTGAATTATATTTCAAAGAAAAAAGCAGAGCTGGTTTCTGGCTCAGGTCCCTATTTACCATTCCCTCTAGCTGTATAGTTGTGAGCAATTATATATTTGGTACAGAAGGATTTAGCTACCTTGCTGCTTTTTTCATAAATGTTAATCAAAAGAAAGAAGCAGTTACTTAGGTCATCCTATATATAAAAAAAACCCCTGCCTTTTTAAGCACAATCTCACAATCTGGAATGTGCGACTGACATCAGTGACACCAGGATGCTATTCTTATCCCTTGGCTCATAGGAGAGTGAAAGGAATAACTCCCTTTCATGAATTAGCAGATACATACTGCAGAAAAAATCAGTGCTGTCTTGAGGAAGAAGATAACTCACTACTCCTATAATTTACTAAGAAATTTTGCTATATTTACTGTGGCATAGGTTCTGAGAAATAAAATGCACACCATTTTTAAGAACATAATAAAATTGTGTATTTCTTTGAATAATCATTTCTCGAATGATATAAATTTATTTTAGATAAGACCTTACCTTAACACTACTATAAGAAAGAAAACCTGTTCTTCCTTTTTCTGAAAGTAAACCATAAGCACATTACAGATACATACATGTATATATACATATATAAACACACACATAGATGATTTTTAAAAAATTAAAATCCTCAATTATGTGTCTATGAACAAAATTTCTTATTATTGTTATTAATGGAGAATCTAGGTATTTCACTGATAAAATTGGCAACATAATTTTAAGATGGTCCTTATATTAGAGAAGTTGAATAGATGCTTATTGTCTATAAGACACCACCACACGCACTATTATGTTACTATATATACATATATATGCACAAACAGTCATGTAGTATTGTTTATGTGGAATGAATATATATATGCTTGATCATAACTATTTATATGCATTCATAACTTTTCAAATTTTCAAATGAAAATTTTGATTAATTTTATTCTAGATTATAGTTTTATAGATCAAGTGTGTGTGTGTGTGTGTATTTACACACATACACATATACAAAATAAATTAAACTCGTCAAAAACAATAAAAAAGGAAAGATAAAAAAACTAAGACCTGCAGGTAGCTTGGAGGCAAATGGATCCCCTATGGCTGAACCCACAGTTGAAGTCCCAGACCTGGTAGCTTGGAAAACACTCAGGACACATGTGCATGCATGCCCACAACCCGAAGAGGAGAATGGAGAGGGGATTTTGACATGGCATGGGGTGATAACTCACTTTCTCTCTCTCTCTCTGTCTCTCTCCTGAGAGCACCTGAACCATATAACAAAAAAAGAAAAAAAGAGGCAGAAAATGATGAAGTGATCCATAGTTAGACAAATTTAGAAAGAAATGATTAAAGGTTGAGAACATTTTTAACAAGTCCTTGAAACTTTTAGGATAAATTATCTTTACCTTTATATTTGATATTCAAGTAGGTATAAAAAATAGAGAATACATATTATTTAATTTACTCAATTATTTAATCCTCCATTTGCATTTTAATATAAGTTCATATTTTGCCACCTGAAACTTTCCATGAGGCCAGGGTTTAAATATTAAAGTAATTTAGAACTGAGCAAATTATGAACGTTTTCTCTGATTTGTTTAATAATTGTGTTTGCTGCCATCCACTGATCTCAAGTCATATCAAGCTGGAAAAAAGGAAGGCACTTTTCATTATAAAAATAAATATCCTAAATTTTGTAGTGTGGTCCCAAATTTGAGGTCAAGAGAATTACAAACACTTTGTGTGATAGTTTTCACACATGAGGGAGAAACTAATAAGACTGTTATGTATTCTTTCTTTTCTCATAGTGGAGAAAATCTCAAAAGTTAAAGGATTTGCTAGGTAAATTAATTCTCTTTTTTTTAGAAGTTTTTGCTATAGGGTGCATGCACTCACCAGACAGAGAGAGATAGAAAGACAGAAAGCGAGAAATCACCCTCCAGGAGGGATGGCCACATCACAATCCCTTCTCTTCCATTCTCCTCTTGGGATCTTGGGCACAAACCCACATGCACCCAGAGTAAGTTTTAAGCCACCGGGTCCGGGACTTGAACCACGGTCAACTATGTGGGAGTCCAGCGACATAGCCATTACGCTAACTGCTGGTCCCGGTAAATTAATTATTAAAATGGTCCTTAATACATTTACATCGTAACCTGACGGTAGGTTGACTATATTAATTCTCTTGCCAAACTTTATTTAAAATAATCACATATGGGGGGTGTCCTCAAAAAGGTCATAGAAAATGAATGTTTTAAAAATATTATACATGGATTTTAATTTTCTTGCATCAAATTAAACTTTTATTTTCTTCTTTTTTTAGAGACATTTTTTTCCATGGGGCATGTATGCTGCTGGAGATAGAGACAGAGAGACAGAAAGTAAGAAATCACCCCTCATAAGGGATGGCCATGGTGCAATTCCTTCTCCTCCATTCTCCTCTTGGACTTTGGGCATGTATATACACATCCCTGGTGTGAGTTTCAGTACTCAAGGTCTGAACTCAAACCATGGTCAGCTATATGGGAGTCCAGTGACATAACCATTACACCATCTGCTGATCCCAATAAACTTGTACTCTAATTCCATTGTTTCCATGAACTTTTTGGAGTCGCTGAATATATACGTTTTTATATTGTGTGTGCAAGTGTGTAGGTGCACAGTGGAACTAATTTCAGTCTTGAATTACTCTAAGTAATATTACCAGGTGTTTCCTATTTTTGTCAATTTAATCTTTGTAGTTTTGCATCTGTCATATTAAAGGCCTAGTTTTCATTACAAATACTGAAACTAATTTTCATTACAAATACTAAATCCTGAAACAATTTTAAATTCAGAAAATGAAAAAGACCAGAAATAAAGAATTTATGGAGTTGTTCCTTTAATAAATTTGAAGAATTTATCTTTCAGTATAAAGCGATTATATAGTTGACACATTTTGGAGCTTACTTTTTTTTTCACTGTACAAGTGACTTCTATAGTGGGAATGTTTGCTTCTCCTCCAAACTTACATGTTGAAACCAATCCCTTGATGATTCTAGAAGGTGGAGTCTTTGGAAGGTGATTGGGTCATGAGGGAGGAGCCCTCTTATACATGAGATTAGAGCTTCTATAAAAGAGGCCCCAGAGACCTACATTGACTCTTTCATCACATGAGGTCAGAGCTAGAAAGAATCAGTTATGAACCAGAACCCAGAAGACATCAAACCTGTACTTTGATCTTGATGTCAGGCCTCTACAACTGTAATAAATATATTTCTATTTTTACAAGCCCACATACTCTATGTTACTTTGTTATAGCAGCTCAAACACACTAAACTGACTGCCAAATGAGAGTCATAGTCCTGTTAGACTCCTGCTGGTGGGTCAGCCATCCCATGAGAAGAAATATCTATTTTAATGCCAGCCGAGCTCCAGAAAACAAACAATATAGTTGCTTTCTTTAATTCTACTTATCTGAAAGACAAAAGGTATCACATATATGCATATGTTAACAGTTACATAAACTAAATGTCACCATAAGAAATAATTAGCTCATAATTAAATAAATTGAATTTGTTTTATTTAAGAAAATAAAATATGATTAAAATATTAGACAATTTTGTTCTAATTGATAGAAATCATATACACTCACCAGAGAGATGGAGAGAGGAGAAAGGGGTGTGGTTAGTATCAATCCCTTCTCCGCCATTTCTCCATCCTGTTGGTCCTTTTGGGCATACATGAATCAACCTTTATAATCCTATTGGTTTTGCATAAACAGACTGTATGACTGACATTTGACTTGATCTTGTAATTTAGTGACGCCCGCATGGGAGGGTTCATACAGTTAAGAGACTCAAAATTTTACCTAACATAACTTCAAGTATCCAAATAAGAACTATAATCTCCATTATGCTGTGTGTGACCCCTAGTTGAATCTTCACTGTTGCCCAAAACTAATTTTTATGAAAAACTTATTATTAAATGTTTATTTAATTGAATATTTGCATTTAATTGATCAAAACACTGTTCATAGGCAATCAAATGGATTATTCTCAGTAAAATGTGAAGCAATATTCAAATAGCCTTGAGACTAACACACAATAAGTTCTTACTGACATGTACTGTCAGCATTGTTTTCCTAAAAATTATCTTTAACTGAGTAAAATATAAAGAAAATAAAATAATTGATGTGTTCTTTGTATATTTCATATTTTTGCATGGGGATAAAATGTGGAGGGAAGTCCAGACTTTACATGATTCATTCCCTGTGTATGAAATCAGACTAGGGACTAGGAGTCAACAGTATCGGTTTGGGGTAGCTCAGATACTCCCTGCTGTAATTTTTCTTCATATAATTTTTTGAAAATTTATTTAATTTCTGATAGATTGTATTACACTGAAGCTCAATACAGAGCTTCAGAGTTTTCAAATTAGTTACTGCATGTGAGTATTAGGTACAGTTCCCTTTCCACCTGACAAGAATGCAACAAAGAAAAACAGTACTGGAGCAGTAAATAGGACTCCTCAACTCGTGTGTGTGTGTGTGTGTGTGTGTGTGTGTGTGTGTGTGTGTGTATGTGTGTGTTTAAAGAAACTACTGCACTAGTAATATGTGTGTGTGTTGTCACATTGCTAGGTAATTAATCAGGTTATAAAATTGACTTTCAATAAATGAAAAATAGAAAATGAATGACTCATAGAAAATGAATGTTGAAATGAAACATGTCTTATAACAGTTTTATTCAAATGTCTTGTTGCCTATGAATGTTCTGTTTTAAACAAGTTGTTGCCACAGTCTGTCTGCAGATAACTACTCGACATTGATTTCCAGAACTTCCATTTCAGCTGACTAAAAATCATTCACTTGCTAAAGGCTAATCTTTGTTCTTGATGTTGTATCAGCCTGTATGTCTTGCTGTCCTAATCTACTCTACCCAGAGAAGTACAAAGAATCTTGCAGGGGAAGGCTGAGGCTATCAAGAGAAACGTCTGTGAATTCTACATGACAGGATCTCTGCAACATAGCCTTTAGCCATGCTTCTTGCATCACCTTAAATGTGTTCTGCGAATCTATAAGTTTGGTGGGTTTTGTAAACGAATTTCTTCTACATTATCATCTTTAAAGTGACTTGCCCTTATATGTATATTTATAAACTTTAATATGTATTTTTTATCTCTACAGTTATAGAGTAAGACCATAGAGAATAGAATACAAACTATATAAAATTTACTTTTATCTTTGTGTGCTGATAATATGTTCACATGTTTTCAAACAAAAGCAATCTATGATTCAAAGACCAGCTCAGAAACAGTACAATTTGATGGAATCAGAGAATGCATTCAAATAATACCAGTTTGCATAATGAAGTTATATCTTCTGGACAGGAAGAAAATGTCTCTTTTTTAATCAACATATAATTCTTGGTTTGAAACTTTCTTATTAGTCTCTTACAATGTGAGGGGGAATTGATCCACTATCATTGACACAATCTAAATTGTTGTAGGGGTACTTAAAATTTTTTTTTGTTAATATACCGTATATTCAGAGATTATTTATCAAAAGATGCATAACAATGACACATTTCACCATAACTATTTTTTTTCTTATTGTTACTTTTTTTTTCTAATTTTGTGTTCAAATAGTCATTGTAGGGGGGCCGGCAAATGGCATGGTGGTTAAAGCGCTGGACTCCCACATGACTGACCACGGTTCTAGTCTCGGACCAGGTGGCTCGCTTTCTCACTTCCTCTTTCTCTCTCTGTGTCTCTCTGATCAAACTGGAAAATAATAATGATAATAATAATAAAGTTAAAATAATTCTTTAAAAAATAGTCATTTTAGAACAATTATTTTACCATTTTGAAAATATGAGTTAGGAAAACCCTGTACAGTGATGAAAATTGTGTATTATTAATTGGTAAGAAAAAAATGCCTGATGGTTGCAAGAGGACAGAATATATTATAAATAATATATAGACAATAATACAAAGAAAGTATTATGTATAACAATACAAATGGTTCAGGAGAGCCATACTGATTTTGTTACAATAGACTGGAAAGTTAGTTTACAAACATGAATTTTTATGAGATATAAAGCATATCATTGTTTAACTCCAATAGTTGCTAAGTATTGCGACTTCTAAAATAATGATGCTTATCAATATTGCGTTAACACAAATATGAGTTTGCTTCACTACTTTTATATCCTAATCATTTAAATAATTTTAAAATGATAAAAAATTAACTTTGTGATTTAGAAATTTCACAAGCCAGTCTGTATCTTTTGATTGAAGAATGTAACCCTTTGACATTCAGTGTTATTATCGATATTTCCAACTACGGTGTATATCATGCTGGGCCAAGTCTCTTCACAATCTAAATGATGTATAGCAATTTAATGTATGAATAATAATAAAATAAATAAATAGATAAAATTTTAAAAATCCACATTTTAACCAAATAAAATTGGATCCTGAAACAAAAGAAGAAATTTCATGAGCCAGTTAAATTAGCCTACTTATCAAATAGAAATGTCTTAAATATATCTTTCTAATGTGTAATTTCATATAGCACTTCTTAAGAATTTATCTCACCTAGGGACCAGCAGTTAGCGTAATGGCTCTGTCGCTGGACTCCCACGTAGTCGACACAGTTCGAGTCCTGGACCTGGTGGCTTAAACTCACACCGGGCCCATGTGCGTCCGTGCCCAAGATCCCAAGAGGAGAATGGAGGAGAAGGGCTTGCGGCGTGGCCATCCCCCCTGGGGAGTGGTTTCTCACTTTCTGTCTTTCTTTCTCTCTCTGTCTGTCTGGCGAGCACACGTGCCCTATAGCAAAAAACTCTCCAAAAAAAGAAAAAGAAAAAAGAAAAAAAGAATTAGAAAAAAAAAGAATTTATCTCACCTAATTACAATGTGTAAAGTTTAAAATATTTTTAAGTTTTTTAGTTTGTTGTTGTTGTTGTTGTTGTTGGTTTTTTTTTTTAGTTTACTATAGAATGTATGTGCTCAACAGATAGATAGTTAAAAAGAAAGTGAAAAATCAACCCCTCAGGGATTCTTGCCATGCCACAATTCCTTTTTCTCTATTCTCCTCTTGGGATTTTGGGCACACATGCCTATGCGCCCAGCATGATTTTCTTCTTTCTTTTCTTTTTTTGGGGGAAGAGTTTTTGCTTGTTTAATACATCTGAAAAGAATGCCTATAAAAAGCATTGTGACATCATGAGAAAGTATTGTTTCAACATCAATAAATCTACAGGAATTAGGATTAGGGGAAGGTGGAAAAGATTGCCCAAACATTAAAAATTGAAAATTGCAATCTAAATAAGCCAGTGAAATCCAACACGATTTTCAAACCACTGGGTCTGGGACTCAGGAAGTACACAGTTGGCTATGTGAAATCTGGCTGCCTTAACCAAGCTACACTCTGGGCCCCATCTCCACAGATTTCTCATTAAACAGATTCCTCCACTTTCTGGATCTGAAATTCTTGTCATTACAATCATTCTTTGTATAACATCTAAACATAAAACAATTATCTCCAGGGAACAGTGGGTGGAGTAGTAGTGAAGATGCTGGACTCCTACATGGCTGACCATCGTTGAAGTTCTGGACCCAGTGGCTTGAAAATCACACCAGATATGTGTGCATGTGTGCCCACAATTTCAGGAAGAGAATAGAGGAGAAGGGATTGCAACATGGCCATCACCCTAAGGAGGTGATTTCTCACTTTCTTTCTCTCTATCTTTCTATCTTTCCTGAGCATGCATGCCCTATGGGGGGGGGGACTTAAAAAAACTTAAAAATATAATCTTCAAATGTTAAAATAAAATGGATAATTTATTTTTACCATATGTAGTATAAAGGGCTGTTTTGCAAATTTACTTGCTAGCCTTTTCCCTATTTTTCTTCTCTCTTATAACACACTCAAGAAAAAAAATATTTATATATATAGCCTTTTCCCTATTTTTCTTCTCTCTTATAATGCACTTGAGGAAAAAAAATATTTATACATACATACAGGTTTTAAATGTCATCTTTCTTCATTCTTTATTTAACTGTCTTCAATCTGTTTCACTCACACGCTTTGCCAAAACTGCCCTTCTCAAGGTTACTTAATGTCTTCCTTGATCTACTGAACGCACTTGAATACTAGTTTCTCTCTGAAACACTCCTTTTTTATTTTTTCATTTCATTTTCTTTTATACATTCAACCACATCATTATTTGGCTTACAAAATGGATATTTCAACAGGTGAAAATTTCTCCCTAGTACAGTTGATAAAACTACAACATATCTTCAACAGATAATACCACGTTTCTTTGTACCATTAATGCTTTGCCTCCCTATTTTTCTTCTAAATGTCCTTCCTCAGACCTTCCTCTTTCACACACACTATATCTGGTATTTACATCTATACACTGTGTTTCTATATCCTTTAGTCAATTAGTTTCAGTCACAAAGTTGGGCGCTCGGTATATATTAAGTGGGGACATACGCCTCTCCTTCATAGCCTGGCTTGCTTCACTCGGCAGTAAATCTTCTATATTCATCCACTTCCTGTCAAAAACCAGGGATTTCTTTATGGTTGAATAGTATTCCATTGAATATATGTGCCACAATTTTGAATTCCTTTATACCATTTTTATTTTCTCTTTCTCCTACTTCATCTACTACTCACTCTCCTTTATGAATTTCTCTGTAGTGATCCATATTCTGGACATTACAGTAAACCATGGATAAGCCTTTAAACTGCTTTTCTCTTATATTTGCATGAACTTCTCCAATGTTTCTGTAGGGTTTTAGTTTTAAGTAGTCTCTATAGTCTGAGGAATCTCAAATTTATATGTTAACATTGAACACTTCTTTGAATCCCTGGGTTTTATATCCATTGCTTTCAGATATCTCTAACTTTAGTGTGTGGATAAGCATTCAAGTCTGAACGTACACTAAGTTGTTTCTGATTCTGGCGCCTCCTAACAAATTAACTACCCATGTCTTGTCATTCCAATTCATGCCAACTCTTTTTTACTCCTAAATTTTATCACAAAGCAAACTCATTCTAGAGTTCTCTTTCTTCTGATTTCAACATGGGTGCGGCAGGGGGAGAGTTGAAAAATACAGTAATAGAACTGAAAATTGTGTTAGAAATACTTGACAATAGATTTCATGAGGCAGAAAAAAGAGAATCAACAAACTTGGAGAAAGGGTCTTTGAAGTTGAACCAGAGGTAAAAAACAAGAAAGAAACAATGAAAGCCTAAGAGACTCATGATATGATATCAAGTACATGAATACACAAATTATAAATGTTCCAGAAGGAGAAAACATAGGAAAATAAAGAGGAAGATTATTTAATGAAATAATGAGCAAAAACTCAAGTTTGAGGAAAAAAATGACCATGCAGATTCAAGAAACTCTAAGAATATCAAGAGAAATATTAAAATAAAACTGTAATATACATTAAAATTAAATTGCTTAAAGTCAAAGACAGAATCATTAAAACAGCAAAAACAGAAGCAATGCATCACATACAAGAGAGTTTGCATAAGACTATGAGTGGATTTCTAAGTAGAAACATTTCAGGACAGAAAGCAGTGGGACAATATATTCAAAATTTGAAGGGGGAAACAAATGAAAACCAACAAAGTGTCAGACAAGAACACTGCTTCTCACATAACTGTCCCTCAAAGATTAAAGATAAATTAAAGTTTTCTCAGACAAACAAAAACTGAGAAATTTTATTACTATTTGACCTTAGCTACAAGAAATACAAGAGAGAAATATTTAAGTTGTAATAATAGAATCTTAGAGCATAACACAAAGTCACATGAAAATAAAAGGTTCTTCATAAAGTAAAATACATGTACAATTATAGTAACTTGTACTATTGTATTTTCTATTTTTAGGCTTTTGCCATAAGGCACATGCACTCACAAGAGAGAAGCAGAGAGAGAGAGAGAGGAAGGGAAGGAAACTGATAAATCACTGCTCCCCCACAGGGCGTTGGTCATGCTGCAGTTCCTTCTCCTGATTCTCCTATTGGAATTTGGGGCGTACTTGTACACATACCAAACATAGTTAGTATTTAAGAGGCCAGGTCCAGGGCTCAAACCATGGTAGGCCATGTGGGAGTCCAGCACTCTAACCACTGTGTTCTTCACTGGCCCACTACTGTAATTTTGACACATAGAATTTAAATGACAAAAAAAAAAATTAAAAAAATATAAATCTCTATGAATGAGTATATAATATATAAAGATACAATTTTGACTTTACTAACATAAAGTAGCGAGAAATAGTGATCTAAAGAGGTAGAGTTTTGGTATGATATTGAAATTGTTATCAGTTTAAACTTTCTTAAAAGGGGCTAACAGGTGGCATTGTTCTTAAGCACTGGACTCCAATGTGGTCAACTGTGATTTGAGTTCTGTACCCAGTGACTTGAAACTCACACCAAGTGTGGATGCCTAAAATCCCAAAAAGAAAATGGAGGAGAAGGGATTGTGGCATGGCCAGCCACATTGGAGGTTTTTTTTTTTCAACCTCATTTTTCAAGTTCTGTCTCTCTGTCTCTCTCTGTTTCTCTGACAAACATACACACCCTATAGCAAAAATCTCAAAAAATAAATAAATAAATAAATAAATAAAATAAAAGAAGAAAAATTCTTTAAAAATGAAAAAAAAGAAATAAAATAATTGGAATGCTACCTCTTTCAGACGTTTTGTGTTTTTTGCAGCACTGGAGAAGAAGCCTCTAGAGTGTGACTCCCCACCAAGATGTACTCCCTTATGATGTAGTCACATCACAGAGCCTGGGAGTCCCCTATACTGGCTTAAGCTCCCTTCCACTGTGAGTTTTGCAGCATTCGAGAGGAAGTCTCAGGAGTGCAAGGCCTCATGGAGTTACACCCCTTTATGCATCAGAAGGCCTTCTCCAACAGCAGTGAGATCCACTCTCATCTCTGCATGGCACATAGTTTCTGGTACTTTCTGGCATTCCGCCTCCACAAATCAACCCACAACCATGTCTGAACCAGAGAGAATGGGAGCAGAAACAATGACCTGAAGACAGACTTGGATTGCTCTATATCACTATGAACTTTTTAAAGTACATTTTTATCAAATGCACATGGAATATTTTCAGGATAGAGTACAAAATAAGGTACAACATAATTCTTAAAAAATTAATTGAAATATACAAAGTACTTATTCTCCATTTATCAAATATCTACATCAACAAACTAAAACAGTTATTTTGGCTTGCTTGCACTGTGTATACCTTGCAGGGGTTGCATTGAGTAAAATACTACAGACTGGATAACTGAAACAAAATTAATTTATTTTGTCAAAGTTCTAGGAGGTTAGAAGTTCAAGATCAACTTGTGGTGGGCATTTCTTTTCTTTCAGGCCTCTTTTCTTGGTTTGCAAGTGTCCATATTCTCCATATGGCTTTTGAGTGAGATACATACATGGATTTCTTTAAGAGTATATTTGTGTGTACAGTCTTCTTCTTATAAGAACACCAACTATTTTGAATAAGTGCACTCTCAAATAATCTCATATAACCTTAATTACCTCTTTAAAGACCTTATACAAATGAAGTCACACTGTGAACTACTGAGAGCTAAGACTTCAGCACATGATGTTTGAGAGGACACAATTCACTATATAGGTAGACTTATCAGCATTTAAAAATATTTAACAGCACTAGCGTAATGGCTATGTTGCTGGACTCCCACGTAGTCGACTGTGGTTCGAGTCCCGGGCCCAGTGGCTTAAACTCACGTCGGGTGTGTGTGTGTGCATGCCCAAGATCCCGAGAGGAGAATGGAGGCGAAGGGATTGCGACGTGGCCATCTCCCCTGGGGGGTGATTTCTCGCTTTCTGTCTCTCTGTCTCTCTCTGTCTGTCTGGCAAGTGCACGCACCCTATAGCAAGAACCTCTCCAAAAAAAAAAAAAAAAAGGAACAACAACAACAAATTAACAGCACAACAATACTTGCAATAGTAATTTAAGTTACAGACATCTGATGTTCATTTTGAAAATTTTATGATGGAAAAATATGTAAATAAATGCATAATATGTCAACATAAAATTGAAATATGTTTTGATAATGGTAAGATTTATGTTGAGATACTATGTTCTTACTAGTGTTATATATTTTCTTCTTGAAACATCTGTACTTCTCTTCTGAGATATATGATAAATATTTTTATTTCAATATTATGTTTTATTTGAGAATCTTGTTTCTGTTTGTTGATACCACAATTACTCAAGTGTGAGACTCACCACATACATTTTTTACCTAATTTGTTTGCTTTTTGAAACATATTTATATTTAGCAACGTAAATTTTGCTGGCTTTATTTTAGGTATCACAGCTTGGTTTAAAAATAGAAAATAAAACTTTAAGTCAAACTATAGGCAATATATTTTAATGATTCAAAAACCTCAAAATCTTTGAAGTTAATTATGTATTTTCTAATTTTTACTGTACTCAAATATTAATCCAAATTCCTTAACTATTAGATAAAAATTACTTTGGGGTCCAATTCTTTTCCTTCCAGTTGTATAGCATGCATCTTTACATTAACTCAAACAGCAGTTGTCAAAAAATAATATAAATTATTGCTTAAAATTCCATTATGTCAAACTTAGCATTCATTTGTCCAGCCACATAGCCTAATGGAAAATGGAGCTGTTTACCACATGACCTACCTCAATTTGAGTCTCAACCCCAGTAGTCTGAGAAACATGCTGGAATGTATGTGCATATGTGCATGCCCAAAGTCCTGATGGGATGGAGAGATTAAGAAGGGGTTGTATTATGAAAACACTCCACTGGGAGGGGTGCATTCTCTCTCTCTCTCTTCCTCTGGTTATGCATGCACCCTTTGGCAACTTAAAAAAAAAGTAAGAAAGAAGTGAATATACATGTACAAAAATACATGAAAAACAGTATTGATGTATTGATTCAGTATTGATTCTTGTATTCCTTTTCAAAGTGAACACATTAGTGTAACCACTGTCTAGATTAAAAGATCCACCATTACCAGCACTCTGAAAGTTTTTACTATTGTTGTCCACACCAGTAAAAGTAACTGATTTTCAGACTCTGTCTCCAGATTTATTTAACCATGGTCTCGAACTAAGTATAAAAAGAATTATACAGTCTCTATTTCTTTGTCTCTGGATTTTTAAATTAAATATTATCTTGGTATATTTATCTATGTTTTTTATGTGAAAGCAGTTTGCTATTTTAACTCAGTATTTCATTTCATCATAAACCACATGTTTTTTGTTTATAAACACTTCAGTTATTTCCAGGTTTATAGTTCATTATCAGCACTTTTTTTTTTTTAAAGGTTTTCAACATAAGGCACAGGCACTTGCCAGAAAGAGATAGAGACAGAGGCAGTGAGAGGGAAAGCAAAAAATCAGCCCCCCAGGAAGAGGATGGTCGCATTGCAATCCCTTCGCCCACTCTCCTCCTAGGATCTTGGGTACGCATGCACATGCTCCTGCATGAGTTTCAAGCCACCAGGTCTCAGGCTAAAACCGGTGAGCCATGTGGGAATCCAGGTATGTGACCACTATGTCACCTGCTGGCCTCCTATCAGCACTTCTTTAACAATATCTGCGTGTGTCTTTGTTTACAAAGAATACATTCCATTTGAGTTTAAACCCAGAGGTAGAATTACTAGGCATTGGGACTGAGGTCAAATGTATTAAATAGTATCAAACAGTTCTCCCAAATGCTTGTGCTAATATATACTTGCATAGGGGCTCTATGAGAATTTGAATTGTCCTACATATTTGACAACTATTGGGATTGGCTTTTGGACCTTCTTTCTTCTTAATCAAGCTATTGAGTGCATATATCTATTTCATTATGTTTTTATTTCACTTTTGGGTAATGAATAATGAAAATAAGTAGGTTTTAATATATGTATTGTCAAATTGGATATCATTCTTTAAGAACATTACCAATAAAATAATATAGCATTCTTTTTTTATTTTATAGGAGGTTAAAATATATTCTGGATATAATTTTGAAACAAATCAATTTGTTTATATATAGGGTAGGAGAAAAAGATAAATCAAAGATTACCATAATGTTTGGCTAGAATGGCAAAAAAAAATAATATTGCCATTGTAGTTTTTATAAGAATTAAGATGTTGGCCATCAGGTGGTATCATAGTTAAGGTGTTAGATTTCCACATGATCAACTGTGGTTCAAGGTTTGGATCTGGTAACTTAAAATTACACTGGGGGGGGGGTGAGTGTGTATGTGCCCCAAATTCTCCCAAAATAGGAGAATGAAGTAGAGGGGACTGTGGCATGACCATCTCTGTTGGGAAGTGAGGTCTCATTCCCCCCCGCCCCAATGTCTCTGTCTGGCTCCTGAGAATGCATGTATATTTTGTGGTCTTAGGGTGGAGAGTTCTATAGATGTCTGTCAAGCCCATTTGATCTCAAGAAGATGCTTTATTTTCAGTTGCCTATCACTTAAGTTTCAGTTCTTACAGTTTCAAATACAACTGTATTTAAATCAAATAGTGTTGCAAAGAAGCCTGTGTTAACATTAACATACTTTAATGGATTATCACATGATATGTGATTGACAACAGTGTGGGTAATTTTCCATTCTCACCTCTGCATCAGGGCATCTACCTTTTTCTCTTTATATCTTTAGTTCCTGTCTCAAATTGTATTAGAAAAATAATAAGGAAATGCAAAAAGAAAAAAGTAAAAAGCAAAGAGAAAGAAACAAAGGAAATTGCATAAAAATATAAGGAAAGATAAGTTAAAGGAAAGAAATTAATTGACTGGGAAATTTCATATAAATGCACAATTTAAATAAAATATAACACACATACACATAACACTAATTTATTTGCCTTCACGATACCTTGCTTTTCTCTCTCAAAGTTCTGAAATGTCTGATTTTTTTTTCTGCTTCTCTTAGATCTGTAGATAAATACATGGTGCTAGAGGAAAAAAAGTGACTAGAAAGATTATCCGATTGAAAATAACAAGACTGTTTATAGTCTTTTCCATTCTCACATTTCAGATTTTTCTCTAAGTCCAAAAGTAAAAGCATAAAAAATTGTTAATGCTTTTAAATGGTTCCAGCTTAGATTCACACCAAAATCCTTAATGAGTTCTTGGCACCACATACAATTTTTGGAATCATTTCGTGATGGCCCACTATAATTTAATTATGTATAACAAATTTGTCCAGCAAGGATAACAAGGAAATATTTTAATTCTATTTATTGTAATGTCAACCCATTTTTGTACACTGTGTCCATAGTTTTTTCATCAGAATTGCCTTGGCAGTGCATCATATGAAATGCTGTAGATAAATCTACCACAGTCAATACACTGCCTTTTAAATTCATCCAAAACGGCCTTTCCATTTGCCTATTTGAACTGTCATTCTGTTTCTATTTACTTGGGAGTGTTCCAAAGTCTTGACTTTGTACTCTGGCTTTCTGAATTGGCTTCTTCCTCTCCTGCTTGTTTTGGAGATTACTTACTCAGATTTTGTTATCTGCATTACAAAATTCTGCCACCCCATTCAATTAATGATCTTCCCAAATATTTTAATTTTCATATCATTTTCTCATCCAACAAAGTAGAAAGTAATCATCTCTGTGCTGCAAGAGTCTCTGAAGCTGAAGCAGGATGTATTTGTTTATATAGTGCAGCCAAAGAAATAGGTGGCAGAGGAGGCAGACTTCCTAATTAACAATTGCAAATCTGAAGGACAGAACTTCCAGATAAATTCTGTGTCTCGATCTCTCTCTTTGTAGTAATTAGTGACTTAGCTTAATGTCCTGCATGGGCCATGGTTACTATTTTCTAGTGGAAGCAAAATTCTCTAGGCTTTTACTAGTCAATAGCTTATTTTATTTTATTTTTCTTATTGCAAGATGCACCTGTACCATCAATCAGAATCATAGGAATAACAATGCAAAGAAAATGTGTGTACTTTTATGGGGTAAGTATAGTGATGAATTTCTCTCTTCTAAGTCCTAGAAAACCATGATTTCCCTCCCTCCCTTCCAGGGGAGGATGTCCTTGGCTTCCTATGGAATATATTTGAGAAATCCAATTTGTTAATTTTGCTTCAAATTTGGTGGCACTATCAAGAGATAGAAAGAGCGGTGGTGACAAAAAACATATTTTATTTCATATTTAAGTCTGAAAACCAAAGGCATTTTGTATTTAATATCCTAACTGGAAAGGTGAGAATTTTCAGTCTTATAAAACACTTCGCGCTGTAAGTGTAGAGAGAACAAGTCCAAAAGAATGAGGCTTAAAAATAAGCCTGGGGCCAGCAGGGGGCGCAGTGGTTAAGGCACTAGACTTCCATATGGCACCAAGTTTGAGTCCCAGAACTCATGGCTTGAAACTCACTGGCACATGTGTGTGTGTGCCCAAAATTCTGAGAGGAGAATGAAGGACAATGGATTACAGTGTGGCTATCCTCTGGGGGGATAATTTCTTATTTTCCTTCCTTCCGGCAAGCACACATACCCTATGGGGTGTGGAGTGGGGGCAAAAAACTACAAAAACCCTCACTGAGGCCTATGGCATTGCAGCAAAAACACACTCCTCTCTGAGGCTGACCCACTTAGGAGGGCTCCCTAAGTAAGCAGGCACCTGAGCATACATTGCCTATCACCTGGGGTTGACTGAGATTGGGGTGGAGGGTGGTATAAGACCCCTGCTGGGTGTGCCTGTCTCTTTCTGTTCTGTCTCTCTCAAAGAAGAAAGACAGTAAGAAATATTTAATTAATTAATTTATTTATTGGAGAGATTTTTGTTACGGGGCATGTGTGCTTGCCAGAGAGACGGAGAGACAGAAAGCAAGAAATCACCCTCCCCCGGGAGGGGGGAGATGGCCACACCGCAATCCCTTCTCCTCCATTCTCCTCCTCTCAGGATCTTGAGCACACACGCACATGCCCCTGGTGTGAGCTTAAGCCACAAGTTCCAAGACTCGAACTGCGATCAACTACATGGGAGTTCAGCGACATAGCCATTACACTAACTGCTGGTCCCTTTAAATTTTTTAAATCCTTACTTTGCAAAAAAAAAAAAAAAAAAAAATTAAGATAAAAATAAAATAAGGAGATATGTTAAATTGTAAACTCTCTGGAATTTCCAGTGCCCACGTTAAAAGAACTCCTTCAACTTGCACAGCTTTTTCTTAGGTTAGAGGTGCCTCTCTGAGGACTGGCAGGTGGCATGGTGGTTAAGGGCACTGGACGCCTACATGGCTGACCATGGTTTGAATCCTGGACCTGCCAGCTGGCCTTCACTTTCCCTCTTTCTCTCGAACTGTCCCTCTCTGGTCAGATTAAAAGAATGTCCTGCTTCTGAAACACAAGGACCGTACTCTTTCTACTTCCCTTCTTCCAAACTAGGGGAGTATGTAAGAGTATGGAAAAGGACATGGAAATCACTTGTATCCCGCTACTGATTTAAAACACATACTGACTTTTTTTTTCATTATTTAGATAATACTTTATTAGTTTCTGTAGTTGAATCCATGTAGATAAGACCTTGCATATTTAATACAGTGCATTGCCCCTGTGCAAATGGAAAAGAAATAAGTTTAACATTTGTAGACTAATATGGTTGTTAATTTCTGTACAATGCCAACTCAACACAGTTAACTGAAATAGCTTTTCCAAAGTTGACAGCACAGCTAAAGTTTCCAAAAATTCAAATGATGTATATGTATATGAACATATATAAGTGTGTGTATATATATATTTATATATAGAGAGAGAAACCAATAATAGCAGTATGTTGTACATTAATAGCAGCAGCAGCTTTTCCAGGGCCTGCAGTTATCTGAATAAAATGACAGAGACATCTAGCACACTGTGTTAAAAAAAAAAAAAAAGAAAATGCATAAAAACAATTCCCAGAAAAATAGAAAAGTTCTATTATTGTCGTGGTGCCTGACCAGTGTTTTGTTTGTTTGTTTGTTTGTTTTCTTTAATTAGCATCTCAATCATCATCTGGAAAGAAAACGTTGTAGAACAACATCATTAAAAACAGCTCTGATAAAGCACAGTCATTACTATGTATCATAAAGCAGGTACCAGGAAGGTATTTTACATTCACAGAGGTATGATACAGCACTTTCCTACAATACTAGAGGATACAATTCAAAAGGCATTATTTGAGACTTATTTCTTTTTTTCCAGGGCAGGGCCAAAGGGTGGTATGACACTTTGTAAAGAAATGTTTCTTCTTCTTTTCCTTTGATTCCCTCTCTATCACCCTCTGCCGTTTTCTGCCCTCTAGCCACACTGTCTCTGGTATCTACAGTTGCTTTCCATGATTTTTTTTTACACATTTGATTGATTCACAAAAGACCTTAATTAAACTAAATACACACTGACTTTTTAAATGTGGAATTTAATTCTAGTTTTTGCATGTTGAAACTGCCTTAAAACAGTAACCAATAAAGGGCCAGCAGGTGGCATGATGCTTAAAACACTGGACTCGCATGTGGCCCATGGGGTCAAGTCCCAGGCAAAGGCGGCCAGAAGGTCACGTGTGTATGGGAACGTGTGCATGTGGTCCAACATCCCAAGAAGAGACTTGGAAGAGGGGATTGCAGGGGGCCAAATCCACTGGGGAGGTAATTTCTCACTTTCCAGCAAGTGCACGTGCCCTATGGCAGGAACTAAAAAAAAAAAAAAAAAAAAAAAAAAAAATCCATGATTTTTTTTTACACATTTGATTGATTCACAAAAGACCTTAATTAAACTAAATACACACTGACTTTTTAAATGTGGAATTTAATTCTAGTTTTTGCATGTTGAAACTGCCTTAAAACAGTAACCAATAAAGGGCCAGCAGGTGGCATGATGCTTAAAACACTGGACTCGCATGTGGCCCATGGGGTCAAGTCCCAGGCAAAGGCGGCCAGAAGGTCACGTGTGTATGGGAACGTGTGCATGTGGTCCAACATCCCAAGAAGAGACTTGGAAGAGGGGATTGCAGGGGGCCAAATCCACTGGGGAGGTAATTTCTCACTTTCCAGCAAGTGCACGTGCCCTATGGCAGGAACAAAAAAAAAAAAAAAAAAAAAGAACAACAGTTAATCAAAATATCTATCTATCTCTGAGAAGCCCTTTTTAATTAAAGAACTTCTGTACAGTAATCACTACTGATTCTGCATAATAGATCACATTTAGAAATCATTTCCTCTCTCCCCCAAACTCAGTACTAAAGTATGTTATGGGAGTGGAAACTCTCTTTCCAATTAGGATATGCAATATAAAAGACATTTGATCTTTGGGAAATAACACAAAATAACACAATGAAAATATTGAAAAGCAAAGAATGCAAGCAAAGCTTAAAGAAGTGAATTTTACTGGAACAAATCCTACCTGAGAGTATGTGTGGGTGGCATGAGGGTTTGCCCAGTTATAAAGAAAGTAGCCAAGACTCTAACAAAAGTAAGGATGAGTTGGAAGAATCAGGATCTGGAGGAGGTTTAATTTCAAAAATACATTCCTCCATCTAAAAATTCTTCAGCCATCACTTTCTTTCCATAAGATTCCTTTTATGACAAAGTCAGAGTGGAGTAGTCTCCTGCATTATTATGGTTCTTGGCTGCCAAATAATTGAAAAAAATATGGTATTTCATGTAAAGGAATTTCTTTCTAGCTGTATAAATGTAAAGCACTTACTAGAACTTGGATGAATCTTGAAAACATGCTATGTAAAGGAAACTATTGATAAAATGCTATATGATTTATTTCATATCACATTTCCAAAAGGGAAATCTATAGATAACCTATAAAGAGAGAACATACATTAATACTCACTAAGGACTGCAGATGGGAATTTGCAGCATAACCAATTAGACCTAAAATATATGGGATTACTTTCTGAGGTGATGAAAATCTGTAAATTATTGTGGTAATAATGCACATGTCTAAATATACTAAAACCACATTATTATATATTTTAAATAAATAAAATATATGGTATATAAATTATATAACAATGAATTTGCTAAAAACATAAATATCCCCTCAATTCTTTTAAACTGATTGTCCAGAATAAAGAATCAAATTTCAAAATATATGCAAAGGACAAAAAAGTTGATAAAAACTAAAGAGAATGATTAGGTTTATTATTTTTCTTTTTTGAGAGGTTTTTTTCACTATAGGGCGCGTGCGCTCACCAGACAGACAGAGAAAGACATAGAGAAAGAAAGCGACCATCCCCAGGGGATGGCCACGCCGCAATCCCTTCTCCTCCATCCTCCTCTCGGGATCTTGGGCACGCACGCACGTGCGCCCGGCGTGAGTTTGAAGCCACCGGGTTCGGGATGTGAACTGTGGTCGACTACGCGGGAGTCCAGCGACATAGCCATTACGCTAACTGCTGGTTCCCATGATTAGGTTTATTAAAGCTTATTTATTGATTGTATAGACAAGTCACAAATATATGGTTTTGAGGATAAATTTACTGAAACATCAGAATAAATATTGTATTCAGGACTTTTTTTTAAACTACAAAATAAAATTTTAGGACTGAAAATTGAAAATGCCAAATTTAAAAATCTATTGAATTGTACTGACAAAATATTGAATAAAAATGAATAAATGTGATGACAGTTTAAAAAATGTAATTATAAAAAATACTGAAAAAAATGTAGCTTAATATTACTGTGAAAAAGATATCAAATTATCTCACATATGTGTGATTGGAGCTCCAAATAAGAATGAAAAAATTATATAGATTTGAAAAACCTGTTAAATTTTTACAAATTATATTTTAAATTGAAATTATAGATATAAAAAAGTTATATGAAACCCAAATACATAGAAAATACATTCAAAATATAGAAAATGTAAATACTAATTAGAAAATATCACTGGGTGCATGTTCATGGATGTGCAAAATCCTGACATGAGAATGGAGGAGAAGGGATTTCTGTGTGGCCATTTCTACCAGGGAGTAATTTCTCAGTTTTATTTTCTGTCACTCTCTTTTTCTCTCTCAAGTGAGTACAGGGGTCCTATGCCAAAAACCTTAAGAAGAGAAGAAAAAAATGGAGAAATGTCTAAAATAACAATCTAATTTACTACTCTTATGGATTAAAACTGACTGGCAGGTGGAATGGTGGTTAAGGCATTGAACTCCCACATGACCAACCAGGGTTTGAGTACTGGATCAGGTGCTTACTTTCTTGCTTTCCCTTTTCTGTCTGTTTCTCTGTCTTTGCCTCTCTCTGGTCAAATTAAAATTAATAATAATAATATATAGAATTGTATACATAAATAATTATTAAAAATAAAAAGAAAATATAGAGTACATTAAGTTCAATGAATGTAAAGAAAGTGATAAAAATAGTAATAGAAACAATGAAGTGTACACAACAGTGATTAAATCAGTGAATTTAAAATATAATCCTTTGAAAGATTAATACAATTGATAAACCCCTAGGTAAACTGCTTGGGGAAAATAAGAAACATAATATATAAATATTAGAAACATAAAAAGGAAATCACAGAGATCTTCTTTAAAAGATTAATAAAGAATATGAATAACTTTATGCTAATGATTCTGACAACCTAGCTGATGAGATAGTTAAGTTTGGTAAAAACATAACTTATAAAATGAGTCAAGAAGATGAGCAAAAATCAAATGCAAAAAATAAAAGTAACTCATTATTCGGTGCCATAATAAAATATTATTTAAGATTAATTAAGCAATTAATTTTAAAAATTACAAGGACATTACAAGAAAAGAAAATTACAACCAATAACTCCTGAACGCATATCTATACAAACCAAGTGGACCTTATTAAAGAAATGCCATGCATCTCTTCAGGCTCATCTGATTACATGCAGAAAAGCCTTTAACAAAATCAATATCCATTTTTGATTAAAAATAAAAAAAAACCCTCAATTTAGGAATAGAACTGATCATCCTCCATCTGACAGAAAAGCATCTATGACTAAACCTATAGTTGCAATCATAAAAAATGATTAAACTTAACTACACCCTCTGTGAGAGTTCAAGGAAAAGTGCAGCTAGCCCAAGTTACTCCTTCTACTAACTGTTTTCCTTGTGGTCCTACCCCATACAGTAATTTAAAAATAAGAAACAAAAGACACAAAGGTAGAATTAATATTGCCATTACTCATAGAAAACTTTATTTTGTGTTCAGAGGACCATAAGGAATGCATACAAATCTCTTCTAAATAATAAGTGATTCAGTAAGGTATGGGACACAAAATCAATAAAATAATTACTTGTTCTCTTTACTAGCAACAAAAACAGAAAATTAAATTCAAAAATGCCTTTTAGCGTTACGCCAAAATTAGAATCTAAAATACCCCTATCAGTGATGTATAAGACCATTTCCTGGAAAATACACATAAAAATTATAGAAAAATAGAAAAGAGGCCAAAGATTGAATGTCTATGATGTGCAGTATTTCTCAAGTTCCTGATTTTATCAAATTCTTTTCTACTAATGATGTTTTTGAGAATATGTATGCTCTTTCTTAGGCTCCCCTGAGTGCTCATGAGCCAGAGCAAATCTAAGCCTAGCAGCTTTAATCTGAAAGGCAAAACTGAATGCAATCATCTGCCCACACCTGTCTATCTAGAATGCCTTTTAAATAGAAAATCACTTTGCTGGATACCTGACCACAGATAGAAAAAGAAAGACTTCTTTTTTGTTTAACTTAGCAACCACTCTAGTATCACACTTCTGCTTCCCCAACATTTAAGGAAGCTCTTACCTTCGGCCCATGGCTTTGTTGTTAAAGTTGATAAAATAGTTAGGTGTTATCTTTAGTCCCCCTGTATTTTTTTTCCCTTTCCCTTTCTTTCAATCACTGTCTGTCTCCTTTCTCTCACACAAACTCTCTCTCTTTACATACACATACAAAACAGAGTCAAAAACAAAAAGGGACTTTACTGTGAATGAAAAAAACTCCTAAAAAGTTTCCCCAAATTGGAAGAGTCGAAAATTAACCTTAAAAAAGAAGGAACCACCAAGAGTAATGATAGGAAACGAAATAAAAATGTTGTTTGTCTGAAAACAATACACAATGCATAACCATGTGAGCAATTAAATAAAAAATCTGAAAACTGAAATTCATATGATTTATATTAACTTGATTTGAAAATAAATTTTATAAATGTAAGCGACTTTTTCTTCTAATGGGATTTTAGAGTAAATTAGCATATCTAAACAGAAACACAAAAGAAAATAAAACTGTAGATATGACCCAACCAGCAGGTGGCGTGGTGGTTAAGGTGCTGGGCACTCCCACATGACTGACCACAGTTCAGGGACTGACCACAGTTCAGGGACTGAACCTGGCAGTTTGCTCTCTTACTTTCCTTCTCTCTCTTTGTGTCTCTCTCTGGTCAAATTAAAAATAGAAATGAATAAATAAATAAAATTAAATAAATAATTCTTTTTTTTTGTTGTTAAAGTTGATAAAATAGTTAGGTGTTATCTTTAGTCCCCCTGTATTTTTTTTCCCTTTCCCTTTCTTTCAATCACTGTCTGTCTCCTTTCTCTCACACAAACTCTCTCTCTTTACATACACATACAAAACAGAGTCAAAAACAAAAAGGGACTTTACTGTGAATGAAAAAAACTCCTAAAAAGTTTCCCCAAATTGGAAGAGTCGAAAATTAACCTTAAAAAAGAAGGAACCACCAAGAGTAATGATAGGAAACGAAATAAAAATGTTGTTTATCTGAAAACAATACACAATGCATAACCATGTGAGCAATTAAATAAAAAATCTGAAAACTGAAATTCATATGATTTATATTAACTTGATTTGAAAATAAATTTTATAAATGTAAGCGACTTTTTCTTCTAATGGGATTTTAGAGTAAATTAGCATATCTAAACAGAAACACAAAAGAAAATAAAACTGTAGATATGACCCAACCAGCAGGTGGCGTGGTGGTTAAGGTGCTGGGCACTCCCACATGACTGACCACAGTTCAGGGACTGACCACAGTTCAGGGACTGAACCTGGCAGTTTGCTCTCTTACTTTCCTTCTCTCTCTTTGTGTCTCTCTCTGGTCAAATTAAAAATAGAAATGAATAAATAAATAAAATTAAATAAATAATTCTTTTTTAAAAAAAATGCAAATGAATAAAAGATACAGAAGGGTTGATGAAACAATCATGTCCAAAGTTACAAAGTTTGCTGTTGCAATGAGCTTTGTTAACATTCTATTTAAAAGAATTCAGTGTAAAAAACACAGACATCCAGAAAAGCACATGTAAAATATTTAAGTTCCAAATATGTGAAATATTAAAATACTTTCAAACATGGCTATAAATGGAAATATTAAACATTGATAAATGATTAATAAGATTGTGTATGGTGGGGATAGGTGGAGAGGAAGTTGGGAGTGATAGTGAGCATTTACATTAGTATATGGAATCTATTTTTGCAGAGAAGAAGCTACTGTGTCCTGAGCTTCATTGTTTTGGGAGATGATTATACTAGTTTTCAAAAATATTGCATTTTGTTACATCAATTTTAAACCACAGTAATCTTAGAGAATAAAAAGAAATAGCCTTTAATAAACCCTATCTATCTATACCTACATTGCCATAATTGCCATATTTATTAGATTTTGATACAATTTTTAATTGGGTGATTTCTATCCTCATAGTTGAAGTGAATGATGAAAAGTAAAATAATTCGACATCAGAATTGTGAACTTCACCATGACATAATAATCCAAAATAATTGTAGGATTTTCTGGTACATCTCAACAAGTGTTTAAGCAGTATGGCATGGACATATTAGAAAAGTTAGAAGGACATTACTCATGCTGCAATTTATTATTAGGTACAATTTATTTGTTCCATCATTTCCAAACAAATCCCATTTTCCAGGTACCAGAAACTAACAAATATGTTATAGGAGGTTTTCAAAATTGCTTTTGAAGTACTTATTTTTCTCTTCTATTTAACTTCATTCCTTTCCTTTTTCTCTTCAAGAAAAAATTCTGTAGCATACAAGATGATATATTAAAACTCTATTTGGATTCTGGTTATGAGTACCTTATCTGATGCATAATTTACAAAAATATTTTCCCATTCTGAGGGCTGTCTATTCACACTAGTCACTGTGTCTTTTGCCATGCAGAAACTTCTTGGTCTGATCCGGAAAAAGACAATCAGTCCTATTAAAAGATGGGAGAATGAATTGAATAAATCACTCTCTAAAGATGACATACGAATAGCTAAAAGGCATATGAAAAAATGCTCAACATCCCTCATTGTAAGGGAAATGCAGATCAAAATAACAATGAGATATCACCTAACCCCAGTCAGAATCTCCAAGATTAAAAAAACAAAAAATGGTAAGTGCTGGTGGGGGTGTGGTGAAAAGGGAACTCTTTTACACTGCTGGTGGGAATGTAAATTGGTCCAACCACTGTGGAGAACAATTTGGAGATTCCTCAAAAATCTGCAAATAGAACTACCATATGATCCAACAATCCCACTCCTTGGTATCTACCCAAAGGACAGAAGAATACTTAATCGAAAAAGTGCTTGCACATTGATGTTTATTGTGACACTTTTTACGATTGCTAAGTCATGGAAACAATCCATACTCCCACAAACTGATGAGTGGTTAGAAAAACTGTGGCACATATACTTAATGAAATACTGTTCATCGATAAAAAAACAAAACAAAACAAAACAAAAAACCCTGGCTTTTGAAAGGAAGTGGATGAATATGGAAGACTTACTGCTGAGTGAAGAAAGCCATATTATGAAGAAGAGGCATTGTATGTCCCCACTTAATATATATGAGTGTCTGTACTCTATGACTGAAACTAATTGTCTAAAGGATATAGAAACACAGTATATATAGATGTAAATACCAGATATAGTGTGTGTGAAAGAGGAGGGTCTGAGAAGGACATTTGGGTGAGGGACAGGGAGGCCAAGCATTGATGGCACAAAGAGGGGTGTATTATCTGTTGAAGATATTTCATAGTTTTATCAACAGTACTCGGGAGAAATGTTCACCTGTTTAAATATCCATTTTGTAAGACAAATAATAATGTGATTGAATGTATGGAAGAAAATGAAATGAAAAAAGAATAATAAAAGGAAAAAAATTATTAAAATAAATAAATAAATAAATAAGAACGCCTGGAGGGTGAATTTCAGGAATATGAATTTTAATAAACTTCCTGGGCTGTTCAAAAAAAAATAAAACTCTATTTGGTCCTTCAAATGTGATAGCAATATTAGATGCTTCAAAGATGGAATAAATATTCATTTTCCAATTCCTGCTTCTAAGTATACAAAATAAAATACTATGTAGTTTGTGTTTATAAACTAAAGAATACTTTGAAAGAGGAAGAGAGGTGCCAGCAGGTGGCATGGTCATTAAGGCACTTGATCACACAGGACAAACTCATTAGTTAGAGTCCTGAGCCTAGAGGCTTGGGAATCATGCCAGGCATGTGTACGTGCATGTTCAAAATCCAAGGAGGAGAATGGAGGGATTGTGGCATGGTCATCCCCTCCAGGGAGGTGATTTCTCACTATCCCTCTCACTGTCTCTGTCTTCCTCTCCTCTCTGGTAAGTACACATGCCTTATAGGGGGAAAAAAAGAACAAGACAAAGCAAAAACAAAAACAATACCTAAGAAAAAGAAAAAGGAAAGTGAAAGAAAAACAGGCAGACTAGTAAGATATATGCAAACCAAGCAATGACACAATGGTGCATTTTCTAGGTTTCCTTTTTGCTTCATATAGTCCAGATTTGGAACTAAAGAAGTGCTCATCCCTAGATGCCAATGGGCCCAGACAGACCAACAGTGAAGGACTTCCATGGAAAAGAAAGGGGTAACACAAAGAGGCAGAATTTTGTAAATAAAAATTGCTCTACTTCAGACAAAATCTACAGAAAAATACTGTATTTTAACCCCTGCCCGAACAAGCAAAGACCCATGTATACCTGAACTTTGAACCTCATGAGGTTGTAATAAGGCAGCTTGAAATTTTACATTTTATGTGATCCTACTGTAATAGGAAGAAAAGAAAATAATCATATAATCAACTTGAAATACAAATTAATATGCTTTCAATATTAATAACATTTTTACAGTAATTTTATAAATGTCATTCATGAAATAGCAATTGTATAGTTTGGAATTAATATATAAAAAAATATTTTAAATTATCTCCTTTGATTAGCACTAATAAAAATTTTAAAATATAGAACGAAGTAGCCATTGTATTTTTCTAAAAGACTATTTACATTTTTTGTTTGTTTTTAGGTTTTTACCATAAGGCACGTATGCTCACCAGAGAGAGACAGAGAGGGAAAGTGAGAAATCACTCCCCAAGGCTATGCCCATTCCCTCTCTTCCATTCTTCTTTTAACATTTTGGTCATGCCCACACACACACCCAGCATGATTTTCAAGCTGACAGTTCCAGGACCAGAACAGTGGCTGACTATGCGGGAGTCCAGCATCTTAACCACCACGTTACCTGCTGGCTCCACAGCCATTGTATTTTTATATGTTCACAGTTAGAAAAAGAAAATCAAGACTTGACAATGACACCATAGATATCAGATGTAAGGTACTTAGTACAACAGCATGAAAAAAAATAGATGTCTCAGTTCTTTTCTGCTATATAACAAAATACCTTGGAACAGGGAATTTATGAAACAACAGAAGTTTTAGAGTTCACAGTTATGGAGGCTGAGAAGTCCAAGATCCAGGCAATGGCAGATTCTGTGCCTAGAGAGGGCTTGTTCCTCACAGATGGGATCTTCTAGCTGTGTCTTCACATGAAGTAGGGCAAACACATTCCCCTCAGCCTCTATTATAAAGGCACTAATCTTTTATAAAGACTCTGCCCTCATGGCTTAATCATTTTCCAGAAAAGAAGGCCTGTCTCCTAATACCCCCACAATGGGGATCATGTTTCAACATTCAGTCCATCGCACCAAAATTGACTGAATCAACTGTGAGCTTATATGACTGCAGACTTTGTATTGTAGCTGGGTTTTCCATTAAATCATATATAATATTAAAGCTTGCCCATAAGTTAAAATGCACAGAATTGCTATATTAATACATAGATAAGACCATATTACAATGATCTTCAATCAAATTCATCCTGATTATTCAATATTTAGCATCTTTTCATAAGAGATATATTTCATAATAGAATAACATTCTTTTCATGATAATCTGAACAACAGACTCAGCTATTTTAAAATTCAGACTGTATCTTTAAAAGAAAATAAAAACAATAATGGTCAACACTGATCTGTGGTGTACTCTACAGCAGCAAAAAAATTAACAATGTTCCAGTCTTAAGAGAAACTTTGTCAGTGAGGGAGGGATGCCCAATCAAGTTTGCATTCAACATGGAGGACTTCAGTTATTGATGCTTGGACAAAAGACTATGAATAACAGTAAGTAACAGCAGCTGCATCTGTGCGAGAAGGAAAAGAAGAAATTTATGCAGTGAAGATGGTGTTGGTCCCCTTTCCAAGCCACTCATATATGGGAGGGTCCATGTACGCCTTTTCTAAGAGGGGTAGTAGTTTCAAATCTGCTCTTCCTCATTTGGTCCATCTGTGGATGCTGAACCAGGGCCAGTTCATTAACCTGGTCTCATCAGGGAAGTGGGGACCAGGCAGTAAACCCATATGTGTCTGACACATTGAAAGAGAGCATTTGGGGAAATTGGGGCTCAATAAATTATTTCTCAGGCTGAGACTGGAATAATTGAGAGACAAATCAGTCACTCACTCACAAGCAGCACTGAAAATGCCATGGTGCAGTGGTTTACTCCTGAAAAACTTCAGCACGAAGTAACAGAGAAACTTATTTATTTCTTCAGGCAGCTGTCATCGAAGTCAGGGAAAAGTTGAACAAACTCAAGCCCAGTTCATTTCCTAAACTCATGAATTCTTGAAGGCTCTACTCCAGCCCTGCAGAGACCAAGAACAAGAGTGTGATTCTCACGTAGAGCTCTCAACGTGGAAAGGTAAATCAGGGACAGGGAATGAAATCCTTCCTAAAGAATTTCTGTGTCCCCAGTACAGCAATGTCCTCAAAATATTTTACCTTACTTTTTTTTTTTTTTTTTTGGTCATATAATCTGATGTTAGACCCTAACTAAACTTTTCTTGTTACTGAAACCTAACATAAGAGGTACAGTCTTTCACAAATTTCTGTAATCTTTACAGCTTTAGCCTCTGGACTTTAAGCTTTTTTAGGAGCCAGAGACTGTGTATTTGTCATTTTTTTGGTCTCATCTCTTGACAAAGAATAAATATTTCACACATTTCTACTAAGCTAATGACTGCAGACAAAATAAATGTGTAAGTGGAAAATTATTTCTATGATTACTAAATTAAGTATTTGATGGCATCGTATAAACAAGCACATTTGACTGAACACACTAATTAAGTCACCAACAAAGATATATAAGCTGTTAAGAATCTGCACATGCAAATATGGTGTCAATTTGGCAGATACGTGTAATTTTATCCTCATTTAAAAATCACTATATCCCTATAAGAGCCAGCATGACAGCATGACGTTTAAAGCATTTGGGATCTTCAGGATTTATTCATTGGGGTGTTTCATGACCTTTTCCTTCACTGTCCTTGTTATAAATAAAATTTAATGAGGGATTCTTGGTCCTTTAGTGTTTCCCAAACGACTTTGGTCACTAATTGGCTCTATTGAATAGTGCCACCTACTTAATTTAGCGCAGCATGAGTTAAACAGACTTTGCTTAATACAAACCTATAATATGTGCAGCAAACTAACCTCTAAACAGCAGAACATGAATGATACATTCTGCATCTTCAAGTAAACAGTGCACAGTTCTGCACATTTATTTCAATGGCAAAGACGTGAAATATTTCCAACCTTTTCAAGTGCAAAAGGGAAGTCAAGGTGAATAATAGTGTATGGAACTAAGGCGAAGTTATTTTTGTAGCAGGTAGTGGAGGAAATGCTGTTTCACAGAGAAAGTCTTGAGAGTCCCCCAAATTAAGCTTGTTTGGCATGGTTTTTCTGAATATATGCCAAGCACATATTAAGATATGCTTTTCTCTCCTGGCACTCTAAGATTGCATTAGGCAAGGGTTTCACATCTCGGAACCATTTCTGAATAATTTCTTCTGATGGTGGCCTTATCATAATATGTTTAAAAATATCCTAGTAGAAAGTCCCTAAATAGATGCTTTCTCAAAATAGAACTACAGTGGGTCATATGTTAATAGCATAATCTCACGAAGCTGAAAGAAACCCTGCAAGGTACAAAAAGCTTAGGTTCAGATGTCCAGAGTGAAGAAAAATTTTTCAGAATATTAGACAATTTGTCACTATTTCAGAAAAAAATAATTAATTGAAATGCAGAGCAGACAAAATATAATCAGTGAGGAGACTTGGAGAATAACATTCAAATTCAACCTCACGGAAGCTGGTGATCTAATTTTTTTAGGTCACTTTTCATTGTTACTGTTTCTTTTATTCATTTTGAGAGCTTCTGATCTTTCTTAAGCTACAATATGAATATATATTTAAATCATTTTAATAATAACATCCTCTATCCCTTGAAGCAAAATTAACCATTTTTTTAAAGATGTAACTAAATGAAGAAAAAAGGTATTTTAAAACCTGGCTACACTTACAGCTTGTCTCTAGAACATTTTACGTAGCTTCAGTGTGTACGCCACTCATCACGAGGAAATTTCTCTTCAACGCTCTTACCTGATCTACCCTGCATGTTTTGCTTCAATAGATCTGGCTCCACTAACGCACCATATTGTGAAACTGCGTGCTCAGGTGGGTCTGAGGAATATACCAGTCCTGCCATGGGTTCCCAAGGAAGCAAAGAGAAGTTAAGAATAAACTTCTAGAGGTTAGTTAGTAGCATGGTGGTTATGGTGGCTGGATCCCACACGGCTGACTATGTGGTTCAAGTCTGGATCTGACAACGTGAGGAACATGCTGGGCATCTGTGTGCACATGCCCTGAACCCCAAACAGAGTGAGAAATGGAGGAGACAGCTTTGAAGCTTGACAGTCCCTCTGGGAGTTGTTTTCTCATTTTCCCTCTGTCTCCACTCTATCACACTTTGCCTCTGGTGAGTACACATGCCCTCAGCCAAATTTTTAAAAAATCACTAGACTTTCAGATTAATTTCTTTTTTTTTCAGAATTATTTTTAATTTAACTTTATTTATCATTTTATTTATTTATTTATATTTTACCAGAGCGGGACAGAGAGAAAGAGAGAAAACAAGCTGCCAGGTTCGGGACTCAAACCACGGTCAGCCAAGTGAGAGTCTAGCACCCTAACCACCAGAACTGTGGGCATTTAAATAAATCTATTTCTTTATAAAGTCACCCAGGCTCAGGTGCTTCTGGTAACAAGACAAAATTGAACTAAGATGAATACTTAAATGAAAATTGAACTGTTGGGGGCTGAGTGTGGACTAGCAGGAGAGTGAGTTATCCTCAACATATCATGGTTAGTTAGAACTCAACTCTGTTTCAGGTTTACCTCCAATGTGAATCCATGGTGTTTTGTTTTGTTTTGTTTTTTACTTTTGGAGAGGTTTTTTGCTATAGGGCACATGCGCTCGCCTGGAAGACAGAGAGACAGAAAGCGAGAAATCACCACTCAGGGGAGATGGCCATGCCGCAATTCTTTCTCCTCCATACTCCTCTTGGGATCTTGGGCATGCATGCACTCACACCCAGCATGAGTTTAAGCCACCGGGTCCAGGACCTGAACCATGGTCAACTACATGGAAGTCCAGCGATATAGTCATTATGCCAGCTGCTGGTCCCAATCCATGATGTTTTAAAGTTGAAGGAGAAAGATCTTCCTCTTACCTTTGGTAAGAAGAAGCAGAAAGTAATTTTGAAATATACCCAAAATCTCTCCATAAGCAAAATCTAAAGTCTAGGAGAAAGGCCTTTGTCAGAACATGATCCTAACTGCCAGGAGAAATAAATGCCAGCAATTCTTTCCCCTCCAATCTTTCTTTCTATCTCACCTAGGGATTAAAAGCAAACCAACCAAAATAAATAAAAATCATGGTAAAGGTATCAGGACTCAAAGAGGTTGATGGAGAGAGCTGCAGTCTCAGAAGGTAAAAGGGTACTTGGAAGAATGATAACTGATCACACTGGAGACACTGGGACGGTCACAGTTCTGAGACACAGGCACCCTAAAAGATTGAGATATAATTGAAAGGGTATCAATCACTCCTTCTCAAACCTTACCACCACCACCTGCTGCACAGCGGACCAGAGCTGGAAGACGTGGGAGACATAATTCCAGGTTATAAAGAGAGCTGCTTATTAAAGCTCAACACAAGACAAAACAGGGATGCCAGTAGAATTTGAAGCCTCTTGCAAAATGGCTACAGAAAATACTGGACAGATTCCAACCCTAATCTAAAATACAACGAGAACAAATCAAGAGTTTATTTTTAAAAAAAAAAAAAAAGAACATCCAAAGACTGTGAAAATATACAGTCTGTGTTATTGGATAACAAAAAAGAAAGGAGAAAATTAGGCAGAAAAACACTTGAAGCAATAATAGCAAAAATGTTTAAAAAATGAATGGCAAATTATAAACAACAGATTTAGATTAAGGAAGCTCAGAGAACACTAAGCAGAATAAATATCGAGTAAGACACAACTGGGAATAGCATATGCAAGGTGAAGAAACTAAATACAATGAAAAATATTTTGACAAATTCTGTATAAAAGAAACACCTTTCTTACAAAGGAGCATAGACTAGAGTTACAGCAGACAACTTTTCATAAGACATTCAAAGAAGTTGTGAGCAGAGCAAACTGCTTAGAATTTGGAAAGAAAAGATAATCTGTACTTCTATATTAAACAAATGAGAAAATATCATTTAAACATGAGGAGACATAAAAACTCAGACCAAAAAAAAATGAGAGTTTTATTGTCAGGAGTGACCCACAAAAAATGTTAAACAAAGTTATTCAGAAAGAAGAAAAATGATATAGATCAGAAGTTGAATCTACACAATAAAGAGTGAAAGTTATAGAAGAAGTGAAAGTTAAAAAAAGTTGAAAAAATATATATATACTTATGTGTATGTGTGCACATATACACATATATATACACACACACATATATATATTTTACTTTTTATACTTATGTGTATATATATTTTTTAACTTTCATTTCTTCCATAAATTTCGCTTTCTCTTTATTGTATATTTTTTTTCCACACTCATAAGTGACCTAAAATAAAAAGCAAATATACTCTTCTGGCAATTTTTTTCTTTCTGTTTTTTTTTTTTTTTTTAATAAGAGAGACTTTGGCTATAGGGCACATGCACTTGCCAGAGAGCCAGAGACAAAGAAATGAGAAATCAACCCCCAGCTGGCATGGCCACACCACAATCCCTTCTCCTCCATTCTCCTCTGGGGATTTTGGGAACGTATGTGCATGTGCCCGGCCTGAGTTTCAAGCCACTGAGTCTGGGACTCGAACTGTAGTCAGCCATGTGGGATTCTAGCACCTTTACCACTATGGCATCTGCTGGATCTCCGGGAATTTTTTTTTTTAATTAAAATAAAATAAAAATGAAAAGCAAATATAGTAACAAATTGACTGATTATAAATGCAGCCATAAAACTGTTACAAACAGTATAGGCATTAATGGAACTATACCAATAATCATTGAAAATATGAAAGATATAAGCACTCTAATTAGAGCTTGCCAGAGAATTTAAAAGAAAAAACAATATCCAACTATATTTTGTATAAGAAGCTCACTTTAAATCTAAAGACCCAGGTGGGTTCAAAGTTCTCAGAAGGAACAGGGAAAAATATACCGTGCTGATAGTGATCAAAAGAAAGGTGGCAAGTAAGATTAATTTCTAAGAGCATAGACCTCAGAACAAAGAGAATTATCAGGAAGAGAAAGGTATACTGCATAAAGATGAAGAGGGCAGCGCTCTGAACAACACAACCCTTTATATGGATGCTCCTAAAGAGGGAACATCAAAATGCAGGAGAAAAAAAAAAATACAGGAGGTAAAAACGATAGGGCTGAAAGGAGAAAGAGACAAATCCAATATTAGATTTGGAGATGCCAACACGCCTCTGTCAGTGCTTGATCAATCAGGCAGAAAATCAGCAAGAATGTATATGACAGCAGTGTCAATCAATTTGATCAATTTGACACTTACAGAATACCCCATTTAACAACAGCACCATATACCTTCTCAAGTCCATGTAGAATATTCACCAGGGTAGATCATATTCTGGATCTTAAAACACACCTCAGCATATATAAAGTTATAAAAGCAATCCAAACTATATTAACACAGATAACAATGGGTTTAAATATGAAATCAAAAGAAAGACAGTTGTAAAATCCTCAAATATTTGAATAAGCAATATACTTACAAATAATACATATTTGAAAGAATTCTCTAGATATATTTAAAATGTCATTAATCAAATTAAACAAAAAAATCACTAAATACATCTCTTAGTATGCAATAAAATGAGTTTTACAGAAAAATGTATGTGTGTGTGTCCGTGTGTGCATGTGTGTGTGTGTATGTAGTTTTCGACACGGCCATGCTGTCATGAGTTTCCTGCCTCTTTGTCAATTTTCCAGTTTCTCTCTGTATTTTACAAAATTAAGTTGTTTTTTTTTTCGTTTAAATTTTAGTTTTAAAATTTATTGATGGGGGGTCTTTCCCATGGCCTATCAGTTCAGAAAACCAGATCTCACTTAGCCAACTGTGGTTCAAATCCTAGCTATGGAAGGTTGAAAAAGATACCAGGTACATGTGTGTGCATGACCAAAATTCTGACAGGATAAAGAAATGAAGGAAAAGGGATTATAACAGGACCACACTCGTTGAGGGAAAGGGTGTTGCTTTCTCATTTGCTCTATTTCTCTGTCTCTCTCTGTAAAGCACAGACACCCTCTGTAACTTAAAAACTGTATTTATGAATTAGTTTTTTAGTAGACAAAAAAAAAAATGCTACGGTAATTTCCTAAGAGCAAATAACAAATTAAGATATATAAACACCTATGAAATCATTTACAATAGAGGACAGTTAACCCTGACCTCTACGTGTCTAATTGGAGTGCAGTTGCGCCTTATATTTAAGTCACATGGCACGTTTTCTGCTCTTCTGACCTCCAACAACTAAAATATTTTCTAATGTGTTCTATTCAAAATAAAAGTTTTCTGGAGCCAACAGCTGGCAAAATAGCTATGTCACTGGACTCCCACGTAGTCGGCCATGGTTCAAGTCCCAGACCTAGTGGCTTATACTCAAACCACGTGCGTGTGCATGTGTGCCCAAGACCCCAAGAGGAGAATGAAGAAGGGATTGCTGTGTGGCCAAGCCCCCTGGGGGGGTGATTTCGCACTTTCTGTCTCTCTGTTTCTTTCTGGTAAGCGCACGTGCCCTACAGCAAAAACTCTCTAAAATAAATAAATAAATAAATAAAATTAAAAAAAAAAGTTTTCTGACTTCTTATTTTGGCTTATAATTTTCACATTTTCTTTTTCTATATATCTGAAATATTTATTTACTTTATTTAGTTCCTCAGTTTATATACTTCTAAAATAGAAATTTTTCTATAACAGAAAATATGGTTCTTAAGTAGTAGGACAGAAAGTGGATCTTTATATCTTAAAAAAATTTCAAAAATGGTCATGATTCAGAAAGGTTGGATCATTGCTGACACTAAGACGTGTCACTTTGATAGTTTTACTTATTTAATATCACAAAAATTGTATTAAATGTATCATATTGTTAGACATAACAACTATTTTAAATAGAATATTATGTACTAGCCAATCCACATTTTGAAGTATTTAAACAATTTCTGCTGTATTTCTAACACGATATGTATTTTATGTGATGTTCTCTAGGTTTGCCTAATCATATTACAGGCTCAGTCTTTTAAACTATTTTTCTTATGCTGTGTATTTGGTTTACTATCAAAACTATAGATTTACCATTATTTTATGGTATAACTCAGTTCTCATCATAGCTTTTCATCATATCTAATTCTAAAGATACTTTGTCCCTTACAAATGATATAGCAAAAACAAATGAAATAAGATAGGAAACCAATTCTAAAACATGATATTCCCGAATTTGTAAATCCTACAGAATATCCTTGTGTGGAATACTAAAATATGGTCTATTTTAAATATCAGCTAAGTTATGTCTGCTTCAAACCTTTTGAAGCTGTTTTGAATTCATACATTTCTACATTTCTGAGCTGTAAATAAAATAACAATTTAAAATATTCTTTATGGAATCTAAGAAATCTAGTGACACTCGCACCGTATTAATGTGATATGGGATTTTAGTGTGCTTTTGAAATTGTTTTTATTTCTTATTTGCTTGCTTTGAGCTTTTTTAATAATACAATCTCTAAACTTAAATATGAATGAATCCATCTTCAAAAGAACTGTATTTGTAAGAAGCAAAATTAACTCTGATACAATTTGATTATTCATATATATGGAGTACAAAGAACAAAACCAAGATAATATGTGAGGATAATAAATTCCATAAATTACTGCATTTAGAAATAAAGCATATGTAAATTAAGAATATAAAATAGTATATGAATTTAGTATATTGTAGTCATTTACAAATCCATAATGGGTGGATCTTAATGTTTTCCCTGTAATAAAGTCTGAATTACTCGGTATTCCTGTAATCAGTTCTAGTCCCTGGAGATTCTCCGTATACCAGTAGAATTTTATTTGTATCCATTTATGTAGTTAAATTATCTGATTCAAAGTATAAGAAAACATCTCCTATGTCCTCAAAAGAGTCCCATGTTTAGGTTCCAAGAACCAGATTTCTGGGTTATACTTTTAAGTTTCCTGAAAGACCAGGGCTTTATTTTCCTAGATGTTTAATTTTAGGGGAGGACGAAGCACACAGATCTGGAGAGTATTTGGCTCCAGATTTTATTTACATGCCCAAAGTGCTGCAAGAAGGAGACTCCTGGGAAGGGCAGGAACAGCTGTTCCTTTACCTTTATGAGCAGGGAAAGGTAAATAGATTTTCCTCAGCTCTCACACATGTGACATTAAGGCATTCATGTAGGAAACATTGTTTTGGCTTTCGCTACAGAGCTAGAGTCAGGGTCAGAGAAACATGCTTATTATTTACTGTAACATTAGTAATAAGAAATCAGCCTCTGATTCAGAATATATTGTTTGCACATTTAGATAAAATTCATGAAGGAGAATATTAAAAATCCAATATAGAGGTTATTAGAAAAATTGAAAAAAATTTAATCCTTTTAGAATGAGGTGGGTATATTAAAAACATACAAATAGATTTATAAGAATAATATTTAAAAATTAAGCCTCTAAACAATACATTTTTATCCTTATTTTTTCTTCTTTAAACATTTATATCCAAAAAATTAAAACAAGGATAAAAACATTTTTTTAATAACTATTACTCTTTCCAGTGATTTTTATTCCATTCCGAAGAGGGGAGTTTTATTTGGTATAATTTTCTTTTAGTCTCATTAACTTTTAAAATTTATTTTAGTTTTGTTTCCTTGAGTGAAACTTCTAGGAACTTCTGTCAATCTAAAGATATCATTATTTTTGGCGTGGTGGCTAAGAGCACTGGACTCCCACGTGACTGACCATGGTTTGAGTCCCAGACCTTGGAGCTTGCTTTATTACTTTCTCTCTCTTTCTCTCTCCCTCTCTGGTCATATTAAAATAAATAAATACAGTTAAATAAAATAATTATTTTAAAAATATCATTATTTCACCCTCATTTCGATAGCATAACATGCTTATGTAAAATTCTGGATCATATTGTTTTCCTTACACCATTATAAAGTTGTTAATATTGTAGAGTTTATTGGTGAAAACAGATCATTAAAAAAAAAATCACTATGCTATTTGTAAAACATGCATGCAAACTTCCCTTATAAGGGCAATATACCATGCAGTATACTTAATAATATTAAAAGCATTTGGAAAAATCTTTTATGAGAGATTAATTCCTGGGGCCAGCAGGTGGAGTAATGGTTGTTACTGGACTCCCACATGGCTGACTATGGATCAAGTCCCAGTCCCAGGAGTTAGAAGTTCATGCCAGGCACATAGGCATGCATGCACAAGATCCAAGGAGGAAAATGGAGTAGAAAGGATTGTGGAGTGGCCATCCTCCACAGTGAGCTATTTCTCTTACCCCTCCCAGTCTCTGTCCCACTCTCTCCAGTGAGATCTCATACCCTAAAACAAAAACCGCTTAAAAATAGAGATTAATTCTTAAATGAACTTCCAAGAATATAATTAACAAGAGATAAATATCAAAGTCAGATATTTTACATAGGAAGCACAGATTTCTAAGGGATGTAGGTGAAGAGGAAAAATGATAGGGTCAGAAAACGCACACCTGTCATTTTGACTGAAGTGTAATGTTCAAGAGGAGCAATAGCAAGCAATGTGTCTGTTATGTGCTAAAGTCTTAAATGCTCACCACCTGATACAGGAAGGATTTACTGAAGAATTTTAAGCATGAATTTCAAATAGACTATGTTTGTATTTTGAAAGATTCCGGGGGTAGTTGGTTAAAAAGATGAATTTAAAGAAGCCAAACTCAAGAAATGGATTCTGGGGGGTCAGCAGTTAGCATAATGGCTATGTCGCTGGACTTCCACATAGTCGACCACAGTTCGCGTCCCGGACCCAGTGGCTTAAACTCACGTCGG
>NW_006159523.1:1302884-1303156 GCF_000334495.1 Tupaia belangeri chinensis | reverse complement strand
TGGTAACTTCAAGCAGTGCAGTTTCAGGAAACAGTTCCAGCAAGCAGAGTTAACTATCAACCGATGTTCAGCAGCAGCCGTCTTATGATTACTAAAAGAAAATCTCAAGCATAGATATTAGTTCTTATGGATTTTCATAAAGAATGATACTTATATAATTCTAAAGGGATCTAAAACTTAAGGAATCCTAATATATTTACCTATCCTGAAGGGGTGAAGCTATTGTTTGCTTGGTGAGGGCGGGGATACAGCCTTTTCAACTGGTGGGGAAG
>NW_006159523.1:1273844-1302717 GCF_000334495.1 Tupaia belangeri chinensis | reverse complement strand
TTATTTATATTAAATGTGTCTTGAGGGGCCTTCCAAAGATCAGGAAGAACTTTAGCACACCCTTTACTGTGCCCAATGAAGCGTTGTAATTAACAGTAAGTGGTCAGGGTAAAGGGGAGCGGTCGGGGGACTTTTTGGGAAATCTTACCACACACTCAAGATGTATGAGGGAGCTATGTAATTCTTTTATAGTAGTATATCGGGGAGTCAGAGGGGGGTCATTTCCCAGCAAGGCTATCACAGTCCCGGAGCGAATAGCAAGCGGCCTTGCCAACATGCTAAGTGACCCAAGCTTGTTCCAAGGTCGGGGGGCATACAGTCGCAGCCTTGCCAACTTACTGAACCGACCAGAAGCGATGCTCAAAGGTCAAGGGGCTCAGACGGGTCCTGGAGCCCCACCGGGTCGGACTCCTCCAAACATTCCAGGTACAGTGGTAAACAAGAGAAACCTGAAAAAGATTCTGAGAAATAACAGGCATAGACACAAAGAGAAATTAGGGCAGAGCGAAGTTATGAACTGGAGCCCCACCGGGTCGGACTCCTCCAAACATTCCAGGTACAGTGGTAAACAAGAGAAACCTGAAAAAGATTCTGAGAAATAACAGGCATAGACACAAAGAGAAATTAGGGCAGAGCGAAGTTATGAAAGCCAAAAAAGGCATAGACACAAAGAGAAATTAGGGCAGAGGGAAGTTATGGAAGCCAAAAAAAAGAGTTCTAGTAAAAAAAAAGAAAAAAATAGTATTAACTAAAGAAAACCTAAAATTAAGACAAACTATTAAATCTGTAGAGGTTGCTTTAAAAGATGACAACTGAAGACAGCTGTAAAATATCTTGCTACCCAGAGATTAGTTCTCTTTGGTCTTTTGAAAGTTACTTGTAGCTCAGAATTTTCTTATTTTAAAATTAGTACAAAAAGTAATTGATTTGCTACAGGGATCTGTTTTCTGTCAGAAGCTAGAAGTCTATATACACAAAGTATTTATGAGCAAGTCCTACTCAATAATACATGCTATGTAAGTAGTTGCTGTTTTTACCTATTTATGAACCTATTGCCAAAATCAGGACATTTCTTTTATTATTATTATTATTACTATTATTTTGCTGAAAACATGAAATATACTTCTGAAAATGTGTACTTTTTGGTAATTTTTGGAATTTATTTAGTTATTAGAATATATACAACATAATATGAGTCATACTCTTGAATGCTAATAGTATTGACTCCTATCATAGCATACCAGACTACGCTGGGATGAATTACAATTAGTAAAAGTGACTGGACATTATTACTGCTAGATGATGGGCCAAATTTCCTCTTATCTCTTCAAACCATGTTTCCTACGGTACAGCCAGACGAGATGGTGAATCCCAATGTCAGAGATAATGAGGAGGACAGATATTGTGATGGTAATTGAGAGAGACAGTACCCACTACTGGACACTTCACAGATGCTTGCTGTTTTCTCTGAGCTGAGTTTGAGTGGATATATTGGGTATCCTTCTAAATATCCTCTGGTTTGACACATTTTACCTCCACTGCATTGTGACCTGAAATGGGCAGATTATAAATGCAATCTCACAGGCTGCCATGTGTTCTTTTGCTTTACTTTCAATATAACTGTATGTATTTGCAAATGTTAATGTATTCAGATTTATCTATTCAATTATTGAATGGATATGTTGCAACTCTTGCAACTTTACCCCCAAGAAGTTGTTGATGACAGTGTGATAGTAATTTTAGTAGAGAAGAATGGATAAGAAGCAAAACTGCAAGAGGCTTTGGAGAACTAGGGTATAAAAATATTGTGTATTGACTGTTGGTGATTGAAATAAATCAGTGATAGAATGGACAAATGAAGAATTGTAATAAGGGATAAGGTACTCCTGATGAAACAGGCCAGCTTCATCTTGAACAGAACAACAACCATTTTAAAATTAATGGTAAAGAAAAGAAACATTTAATAGACAAAAGAATGCAAAATTCTTTGTTTACAAAAACTTTATTATTTACTTTAGAAAAATAAACTTGAAAAACAAAAAGGTCTCTAACAAGAATAATCTGACCAAGGAATTCTCTGACAAGAATAATCTGAATCATAGGGAGATCTGTTTGAGGAATGGTCAGATGCGAACCCAGGAGTGGGTATTTAAAGTAAGACAGGAATCAGGATAATTACTCATAGGAACCAATAGACCCTGATTGATTGTAGTGAGGGATGATTTGCACCCGTTGGTATATCGTGTCCACAAATACTGAGAACGTGTTGTGCTTCTTGAGACAAGTTGATGGTGCTTGCTGCTGTCTCCCTATAACTGGTTATAGAAATAAACACTTTTCCAGCCTCTGCCTCCTATTTCATTGATCAAGAAGAAAAGCCACTGGGCCTAGTTTGCCGGTAACACTGAGAATAAGGTCACGGGACCATGCTCATGATCCAGACTTGAGAAGTAAATCAGAGATACAAGTCATTTGATTAAAGGACAGCATGTCTACTATGGTTGAAAGTGTAATCACAGTCTACTATGTATCTTTTTATTTTACTTATAATGCAATTGGTTAAATATATTTGCAAATTTTAATACATTCAGACATCTGTGAATTTTATTTTGGATTTTTGATCTTTAGTTAGAAGAAAAATTCTCTACTAGAACATTCTTCAATTTCTTCTAATGTATATTTTTTGCATATTTAGTTATTACAATATATAAAGTTTATTTTTTAATTTATTTAAGGTAGACTATGTCTCTTCTATAAGTAGTCATTTTTCTAAGCTCAGTGTATCCAACTATCTTATTAATGCCACACTCCTTCCTCAATTTATAAAGTTGCTTTTACCATATTTCAAGTCTCATAATCTTTCTTTTTTATATATTTTATTTCAATTTCTTTTATACATACAATCACATGTTAATTAACTTGCAAAGTGAATATTCCAGCATGTTCTTACTGTTCTGTTTCCTTCTGGTGCTTACTGAAATCAACTGCTTTTTACTCTCTCCTCTATCCAGGGCTTCACCATGATCTGAATGTATTTCCCCTTCCTTAACTTTGGGTCCTGCCATGTGATTTATTTCAACCAATGTCATCTGTACAGAAATGACAGTAGCATGACAATGTCAAAGCTTAGGTCATAAGAGGCTGCATGCACACCTTCCATCTTCTGTCTGTTAATAACCACACAAAAATGTGCCACAGATCTCTCACTGTTTCAGGAGGAGGATAAAAAAATGTGGGGTCAACGGTGGTTACATCACTGGACTCCCAAATGACTGACCATGGTTTGGGTCCTGGACCCAGTGTCTTGAAAATCATGCCAAGTGTATGTGTGTACATGCTCAAGATCTCATGGCCATCCTCTCCTGAGGATGATTTCTCACTTTTCCTTTCACTTTCTCTGTCTCTCTTTGTCTCTCTATCTCTCTTGTGAGTACACGTGCCCTATGGCAAAAAAAAAAAAAAAAACTCTCTTGAAAAATAATGTGAGTCAAAGCTCCCTCAGATGCTGTGTCCTGAGGAAGGAGCACCCAGGTTAACCTTAGAACTACAGAGTCATGAAACCGACCAAGGTCAAAGTCAGCTCAACCTACCAGTCTATAGTTACACACATCAAAATATACAATCGGTGTTTGAAATCATTGGGTATTAGGGTGAGACACAGCTACTTATTAGACAACACTATCAATAAAAAAGCTAGCTGATTGGGAATTTGCTACCAAGGAGTGTTGTTGCTATAAACAAATAAAAAAGGTAAGAAATCTGAAATATGTCGCGTTTACATTGGGTCCGGGTTTCAGCAAGTGAGGAAACTAATACAGGTGACTGGAAAAAAGGCCTTTTTCTTTGTCTATTACAGTGTTAGACATCTCAAAATAATTACCAATTTTAGATAATTTATTTTAGAGTTCTAGATGATCTTTTTTGATGTTTACATTTCAATTTTGATGCTCATAAAAAAGTCTCCATTATTTTTAGTTTGTTCACTTTTTCACCCATTACAGAGACACAGAAAGAGACAGAGACAGAGAGGCTGATACTCCAAGAGGTCTTCACGCAGATCTATCCGAAGACTCAACTAGCCTATATTCTGGACACACAGGCACCCAGTGTGCTCAGGGAGAGCCTGGGACATCAATTCAGAACTTTTTCCATTAAATTCAGTTATATTATACTCTACGATGTCTGGTTCCCAAAAGTGTCTCTGATTGTTCAGATTTCTCCAACATATTTTTTGTTTTATTTATATTTTTATTTTATTTCAACTTCTTTTATACATTCACTCTCATGGAGCGTATTTCATTTATTTTAAAAGAAAAATTCTCTAATTAATATTCAACAAGTCTTTTAGAAGAAATCCACAACTGTAAGCCTATGGAAATTTCTCTACTACTTTAAAAACTAATTACAAAATATATCAGCATTAAATAAGCCAGTAAAGGGGCCACCAGATGGCATATTCATTACATCACTGGACACCCACAGAGTGGACTGTAGTTTGAGTCCTAGAACCAGCAGCTTAAACTCTCACTGGATGCACGTGCATGCATGCCCAAAGTCCTAAGACGACAATGGAGGAGGAGAGACCGTGGCATGGCATCCCCTCTGGGGGTTGATTTATCACTTTCTGTCTCACTGGTGTGCAAAAATCTCTCTAAAAAAAATAAAGTAAAATAAAATATCAATAATATTTGATGCTTTAGTTGCAGAGTTGTTCAAAGCTCTATCTCATTTGTGACAAAGTAGAATATGATTGTGAAACTATCTGGCTATCTCTAACTTTACTTTCTTTTTTTCCTTGTCCAAATTAAATATAGAGGCCCAGCCTCTGTGTTTGTATTGCTCGACTGAGAGTTGGAAGTCACATGCCAACCTTGATTGGAATCTCCAGTCAGCTTGGCCTGAAAAGGTGTTAGTTCTGTTTCACTTTCACCTGCTGATGTATGAAACCTGGGATTCTGCTGCTTTTAGTGTTTTCTCCATGAAAAGAAAAGTAATCCTTTTTATATTCTTGGATTATTCTCTTATTTTACTTTTTTTTTTCCTGTGCAAAACAAATAAACATGACCTCTATCCTCTTAAATTTTTAAGTGCCTGGTAGAGAATTATAGTCTATAAAAACTATATGCACAATACTGAACAGCAGACTTTAGAAGCTTTTCATCCTGTGTAGTTGATTCTTTATACCCATTAAAGAGAAATTCTATATCTCTGGCCTCCTAGACCCTGAAACCACCATTTTGCTTTCTGCTTCTATGAGAAATCACCCCAGGGGTATGGTCAACACCACAATTTCCTCCATTGTCTTCTTGGGATTTGAGGTGCACACACACACACACACACACACACACACAGCATGACTTTTCAAGCTGCAATGTCCAGGACTCAAACTATGGTTGGCTCTGTGGGAGTCTAGTATCTTAACCACCATGCCACCTGCTAGCCCAAGAGTACTATTTTTATAATTTTTCTTGTTCCTGCATATCTCGTTATAATTGTAAAGCACTAAACACTTTTTTTTTTTTATGTCATCAGTTATTTAGGTTCTTGGCAAAAACTTTGTGAGAGCAAACACAGATCACAGGTAGCCTTGGAGATGAGGAACAGCTTTGATTTTTTGGTATAATTTGTTGGTCCACAGCTTTCTGATCAACTTTGCCGCTGCTCTGAAATCTTGAATTTCTCCTTGTCTGTGTGGAAGATCTCACCTTTCTGGTGTCTGGGCTTTCTCAGTTTCTTTTTCTTGAAGTAAACATCAGTAAGGTGCATTAGGATTTTTACTTTGCTAATATCAATTTTTGTGGAGGTGGCTATGGTCAAATTGTTGGTGTGTTCTACACAGTGGAATTCAGATGAGAACCAGAGGTCCAGTTACAAGTAGCAAGACACTGCTCAGCTGCTTCAAGAAAACCACTCTTTTCTCCACCAACTGGTTTTGTGACAGTCACAAGAAACTTCTCCTTTTTCTTTTCAATTCTGGATTTAGTGGCCGAGTATTTTCTCTTGTACATGGCCTTCCTGGAAAACGTGGCAGATCGGAAGTATCTGCCGATGCTGCGGAGTAGGACAGGGTTTCGGCTGCAATGGGGCTTCCCCTTCTTGGACTCTTTAGCCTTGGAGTCACCCTTTTTAACCTTGCCACTGGCATCAGCCTTCTTGGCTTCAGGTTTCTTCTTGGTATCCTGCTTTGTGGCTTTTTCACCTGACATCTTGTACAGTGGGAAAGAGGTACTAACATTTTTCACAATCTCACTTTAAAAAGTGCCAGTCAAAACCTCAGCACATATGGGACCCAGCAATTAGTGTAATGGCTGTGTCGCTAGACTCCCACGTATTTGACCGCGGTTCGCGTCCTGGACCGGGTGGCTTAAAACTCACACCAGGTGCGTGTGCGTGCGTGCCCAAGATCCCAAGAGGAGAATGGAGGAGAAGGGATTGCGGCATGACCATCCCCCCTGGGGGGTGATTTCTCGCTTTCTGTCTCTCTGTCTCTCTCTGTCTGTCTGGCGAGCGCACGCGCCCTATAGTGAAAAAACCTCTCCAAAAAAAAAAAAAACCTCAGCACATATAAAACAAACCAAAAAACTGATGTAACTATCATTAATAGTTGTTTTTATAGTTTTGTTTTGTTTGTTTTTTTAGTTTTCAATGCTTTCTTTTCTACTTATCTGCCTTTGTTTGCTATGGGTCTCCAAATTGACATTTAACATTTAATACTGAATTATCAAAATAATTATATTAGTACGTACCACTGTGTATTTCAATGAAAATGAAAGAATTCAAAATGCAATGTAGTCTAGACACATCAAGTCTTTTGCAAATGTACTCTTCCTAAAGTCTTTTAAAGAACAAAATGAATTTAATTATATTCATTGTAATGAATTACAAGATACTTTTTAATCTATGAATAAATAAATAATATGGAAATCTGTTTAGGATTATGTTTATTTACTATTTGCAAATAGTCATTTTCTGGGTGCTATTTTTCTTACATGGATTACAATAATTAAAACATTTGTATGCCAATTCTCATTTTTGCAGTCTACTTTTTTCCCAGTAATCTGTCTCTTCTTACACTTTACTAAAACACTAAATTTACTGTTGTTTTTCAATACATTAAAATATCTTAATTTTAGGATTTTTTTCCTAATAGTATATAGTTCTGGAGAATTACTTTGTCTATGAGAGAAAATAACATTATTCATTTAATTTTTTCTACTTATATGACATGACATTTTGAGATACATATAGACAGTGAAATAATTACTTTAGAAAAGCAAGCCAACACATTCATTACTTCACATAGTTACCCCTTTCGTGCATGAGGTAAAAGCAGGTAAAATTCATTCTTTTAAGAAAAATTACAATAGAAATAATATTAGTGAAAAACTATAAATTAGAGAGATATTTTCAAAACTAGTAAAAAATAAGAAAACAAAAAATGAAAAATGTTAATAATAGTATGAGGGACCAGCAGTTTGTATAATGGCTATGTTGCTGGACTCCCACGTAGTTGACCATGGTTCGTGTCCCGGACCCGGTGGCTTAAAACTCACGCCAGGCGCGTGTGCATGCATGCTCAAGATCAAGAGGAGAATGGAGGAGAAGGGATTGCGGCATGGCCATCCCCCCTGGGGGGTGATTTCTCGCTTTCTGTCTCTCTGTCTCTCTCTGTCTGTCTGGTGAGCACATGCACCCTATAGCAAAAATCTCTCAAAAAATAATATTTTATGTAAGTGTATATTGAAATACATAAAATGTTTTAAAATGCTCAATTTTTCTGATGATTATATTATTGTAATTGGAGAATGATAACATCATTTCAAATGAAAGACATCATATGTGACAAAGAGAATTATGAAAGAGGGAGCAAAGGCAGAAATTTGACATATAGTTACAATATATATTTTTAAGATTTTATGTATTACAGACATTAAGCTGGGGCAAAACACCAATAGAATAAACAGATAAGAATAGATAAAATTGAAGAGGAAACAAATAGAATAAAACCACCAGATATTGGAAGGTTTTTTTTCCCCTCAGTAAAATATTAAAATAGTTAGCAAAATATTTAGAAATAAAATTAAGTTTGCTTTCACTCAAATGTTCTATTCAAGTAAAAATTACTTGAATTGAAGTAATAATTATATAAAAATCTAGTAACTTTTTAAATAAATAATTATTCCCGGTATTGCAAATTTTTTCTTTGCAGAATTGTCATAAAAGAAATACTAAGATTACTTCTATATTTGGTTCAATTTAAAATTTGAACATATTAATGTAAAACAACAAATACAATATAAAATGCAGCACATAAGCTATGAAAAATATGAGATTTTAAAATTCAACATGCTGTGGCACAAGACATAAACTGGTAAGTGAAACCACCAAATTGGAATTTAGGAACCTTTATTCCTGCCCAGGGACTGCCGTCCTACATCACAATGAAATGGAGTCAAGGAACCAGCAGTTAGCATAATGGCTATGTCGCTGGACTCCCATATAGTCAACTAGGGTTTGCGTCCCAGACCCGGTGGCTTAAAACTCAAGCCGGGCGCGTGTGCGTGCATGTCCAAGATCCCGAGAGGAGAATGGAGGAGAAGGGATTGCGGCGTGACCATCCCCCCTGGGGGGTGATTTCTCACTTTCTATTTCTCTGTCTCTCTCTGTCTGTCTTGCGAGTGCACGCGCCCTATAGCAAAAACCTCTCCAAAAAAAAAAAAAAATGGAGTCAAAGACAACCGCCCAAACCCACAGTTTTACAGAGTATTTAAGCACAAAAAAACCGCATGAGAGTGTTACCATGTTCAAAGTAAAATATCTTGTTCAAAGTCTACATCTACATTCTGTTTTGTTGTTGTTTATTTATTTATTTAGGTTACATTTCGCTAGTAAGCGAAGGCTATTGCCCAGGACTTTCTAACCCCAGGCATTAAACTGATATTCTGGGAAATCTTAGCTCAAGCTGTACACACCACATCCTCCTGACCCAGTTTTCCACCTTTTCTCAGAACTGTTTCAGTTTCATGAGATTCAGACCACCACATTCTCCACTGGTTGTAATGAGATTTAAATCCTTGAATCCAGTTCGTCGACCAGGAAGTGGTGGTAGTAGGTTTTCATGACCATCAGCTTGACAGATTGAGCCCTTTCCCTGACATAGCGGCACAGGCAATTAATCATGCAGGGTCCTATATTGAACCCAAGGAGCAGCAGGGCTAAGGGGCCAGGTGGGCTGGTAAGGAGAGTGCTCAGCTAGGGGGACCAATTAAACAAATTTTAAACCAGTTACCCTCTGTCTGTAGTCATTCCTCTCTCTCCTGCAATTGTTTATTAAGTTGGCTCAAGCTATGTTTAACGTCCCTAGAATGGTTAGTCTAGAAGCATCAGGTCTCTCCTAATGCTATGCAGAGCCCCTCTTGTTTTAAGAATAAGAGATATAAGCCTCTCCTATTTTGTAAGACCATCTCAGCCAAGGAACCTAGGGACTCTTCTAGTCTACCCACATTCCGCTCTAGGTCTTATAGGTCCTTACCTTCTTGGGTTCAGAGAGCTTTTATATTTTTATCTTCTTGTAACAAGGTGGATGTCCCCAGGATCTCTGAACTCACGCCAAGATCCATTAAGGCTGGACTAAAATGGCGCTTCCCTTTCATCTAAGGATTCCTAGGTGTTTTTGATCTCTGTCTATGGAGTAATGACAGACCTGAGGAAAGATAGGAGTTAGTACACAGAGATGAGGGGAATGGCCTGGGCCTTCAAACAGGCTAGGATTCATGCAAGGAGTAATACCATCTGTACAGGTAAACCAGGTTCCCTGCAGAGCCACTAGAAAGTGATATGCATTGCTGAGCTAAAGGTGAGTACTAAGAAGCAGAATTTTGAATACTTGGAAGATAAACTGTAATTCTTGGATTTAAAACAAGCCCTCCTTCCTCATACATTTCCTAGGGTTATTCAGGGTTTTTTTTCCCCAGCTACATCAGGTTGAGAGTGAAAGGTTTTGAACATCAAAGTCATCTTTGCCTACCTTAGCATTCACCCCTATTCCAGTGTTATATGGAGGCTCTGGGTTGAGGCACAGGCAGCAGTCTCCGTGGTATTGGACTGTGTCTGATTTAAGTAGCTGAAAACTGCATCCAAGGTTACCAGAAGGGGTTTGGGGCCTGTTGAAGAGCAGGAGGTTCGAGTCAGTTGAGGGAGTGGAGCTAACAGGGTGTTCAAGGTAAGGGGTTCTGGCACTATAGGCCCCATTTTACCAGTGGGTGGACATTCCACCAAGAGTCAGGGGCCCAGTGGGATTCCTGAAGATTGGGGCAAGTCGCTTTTGGATGATGAATGGGGTGCCTGGATCTGGTCCCCAGGTGTATGCATATGGGGAGCCCCCATGTCTTTCCTGATGCCCAGTAAGGGGCCTTCCAAGAGACAACAGTAATGCAGAACAGGTTGCAAGACCACCAAGAACAATGGGAAGGATTTTCCCACAGATGTTCAACACATTCTCAACTTTCTTCCATGAGGCAAAGGACTTGCTGCCCTGATAAGCACAGTAGAAATCCTGTGGGCCCCACAGTGGAAAGGGCCATTCCCAGGATAAAAATAGAGTTGCTCCTATTGCAGCCCCCCTTCTGGCCCTTGAGTCCCACAACCATATCTAGGTTCCAGGGTGCCCAAAGGGCACCTGCTATATTTGGGCCCCAATAGTTGACAAAGATCCACAGAGAATTGGGGCCCACCGTATGTAACATTCCTTGCTAGGGTCTCACCCTCCACAGTCTTTGTCAGTTCCCAGGTGTAGTCCCCGATGGCCATCAAGTAGGGGCTGTTGACTGCCACCAATAGGGTAGCACTCAGGATCAATCACGTGGTAATTAGACCTTCAGTGGGTCCTCTGAGGGCTGTGCTTGCCATTTGTCAGTCTCAATGGGTGCAGCCTTTTACATTTGGGTATAGTGAATCCAACGTTGCTTCTCAGCAACCTTGACTGCTGTCAGAGTAGTCAAGATGACAGGAAAAGGGCCGGTCCAGTGGGTCTACAGTGAGGCACACTCGTATTTCTCAGCCCAGACCAGATCCCCAGACCTCTGGTGAGTGTCAGCTGAGCAAAGGTTCCCAGAGGCCGGTGAGTTTCCTAGACAAGGTGATAAGTCTCCTTGTTGACACTTGTAGGTCCTTCAGGGACTTCAAAAGTGAGGGTTAGAAAGATCTCCCTTCATTTCATCACCAATAGGGGGCAGTCTTCCAAACATTATTTCAAAGGAGGTCAACCTCTGCACATAAGGGCTGCAATGTGCACGCAAAAGGGCTAAAGGAGGGAGACTCACCTAATTTTCACCAGTCTCCAACTTTAACTTGGTTAAGGTTTCCTTACGTATCCCATTCATTGTACCTGTCCTGAACTCTGAGGACTGTAGACACAGTGAAGTTTCCAACTGATTTTTAAACACTTTGCCAATAACTAAGTAATGTAGGTAGTGAATGCCAGGCCATTGTCAGACTCCAGAATTACTGGTAACCCAAAGCATGGGACAATTTCAGACAATAATTTTTTAGCAACTACCTGTGCTATCTCAGCCTTGGTGGGGTATGCCTCTGACCATACAGCAGTGGTGTCAACAAATACCAGCAGATAACGGTGTCCTGCTGATCCGTGAGGGAGTTCAGTGAAGTCTACTTCCCGATGTTCCCCAGAGTTCTGTCCTTGTAGCCTGGTCTAACGATTGTGTCTGTGTGTGTGTGTGTGTATGTGTGTGTGTGTGTTGGGGGTGCTGGCTTTCCAGAGTTTGCTTGGGCACAGATGTGACACCTTGTGTTTGTGTCTTTGGCAATTTTTGCCAGCCCAGGGATATAATAGTCCCTCTTGAGAAGTTCTATTATATCCGTTACCCCTAGGTGAGTGTTCCAGTAGAGCTGTGAGATGTGGCTCCATCCTAATGCTGGAAAGAGGAGTCGCCCATCGGGCAGTTCTCTCCATCCTTCAGGCTGGTCCATTGCACCTAGGGCATGGCCCAATTCTTTTTCCTCCTGAGAATATCTGGGCTTCTTAGTGAAGGTTCAAAGAGGAAGCATGGGGAGGATTTATAGGGGCCCCACTGGCTTTAGGGTGATATCTTTGGCCACCCCGTCCACAAAGGCATTCTCCTTAACCTCAAGGATTGACCTGGCTTGGTGTCCACAGCAGTTCATGACTGCTACTTTTTATGGTAACCAGCATGTGTCTAACAATGCTAGGATTTCTGGAACATTCTTGATCTCTTTTTCCCCAGATTTGAGCAATCCTCATTCCTGGTATAGAGCCCAGTGAATGTGCAGGGCGGTGAAGGCATACCTACTCCCTGTGTAGACGGTTTTGCCCTTTCTCCAGCAAAAGGCCCAGGTAAGAGCTATCAGCTCTGCCTCCTGAGCTGAAGCTCTGGGCCCCAATGCTTGGGTCCATATCACCTGGTTGATGTTTACCACTGCCGTCCCCAGGTACCTCTTTCTGTCCACCATATAGCTGCTCCTGTTGGTGTAGAGGACTGTATTTGGGTTACCCAGTGGTTGGTCTGTGAAGTCCTCTCAGAGACTGAAGAGTGAAGTGAGAATCTCAGAGCAGTCATGCAGAGGTTACTGCAGGTCATCATCTGGCAGCAGAGTGGTGGGGTTGAAAGCAGCAATCTTCAGAAAGGTGACCTGGGTGTGTTCAGTAAAAGCACCTGGTACTGGGTTATGCACAGGCTTGAGACCCAGCATTCTGGTGGGCTCCAGAGCAGCATCTTGACTGAATGACAATGGCTTGTAAGTCCTGTTTTAGGGTCCAGCTTTGAAACTTCCTTAATGAGGATGGCAGTTGCTACAATGGAGTACAGGCAACTAGGCCATCCTGATGCCACTGAGTCCAGCTTCTTGGATAAGTAAGCCATGGGATATTTCCATGATACCACGGTTTGCATCAAGACCCATTTTGTGATGCCCTTTGACTCAGGCATGTACAGTTGGAACAGTTTTGATACATCAGGGAGGCCTAAAGCCAGGACACTCTCCAAAGCAGTCTTCAGGGCCCAGAAGGCTTGTTCCTCTACCTCCATCCATCTCAAGAAAAGATCTCAAGTATGGATCCTTTCCCCCTGTTGTGGCATAAAGGAGTCTGGCTATCTTAGTAAAACCCAGGGTCCAGAGGCAGGAGTATCTCGCAGCACCAAGGAGCTCTCACACCTGTCATATTGTGATCAGAGTGGGGATTTTAAGATAGCTTGGATGCGGCCTGAAGAGAGGGTCTGCTTACCTCCCTCCAAGTTGCAGCCCAGATATGCAGCCTGAGGGGTGCAGAGTTGGACTTTCTTGGCTGGGACCCGATACCCGAGGTTTGCCCGAATTTGCAGCAGGGTCCATGAGACCTGGATGCATCGGTCCATTGTCTCAGCTGCCAGAAGGAGGTCGTCTACATACTGGAGCAGAGTTACTTATGTGTGCTCCTGCCTAAAGGGGAGCAAGTCCTGACTCAAGGCTTCACCAAAGATGGTGAGGGAATTCTTGAACAGTTGGGGGAGCCTGGTCCATGTCAACTGGCCTGCCATCCCTGTTTCCAAGTCCACCCCCTCTAAAGCAAAGATGGACTCACTCAGGGGTGAAAGGGGCAATGAGTCTGGTATGGTGTACATATGACAGCTTGGTGGCAGTGTACTTAGAAGGATATATGGGTTTGGGACAGTAGGATAAATGGTCTCCATCTTTTTGTTGACCTCCTGTACGTCTTGAACTGGTTGGTAGTCATTTGTCCCCAGCTTCTGCATGAGCAGGAGTGGAGTATTCCACAGAGACTTACAAGGGACCAAGACCCCCGTCTCTTTTAGTCTCCTGATGTGTTTTGCAATACCAACCTTTGCCTCCTGGTTTATGGGGTATTGGAAGAGGTGGACGAGGTGTTGCCTTGGTAGAGAGCTGCACCACAATTAGTGGTTGGTGCTTTGCCAAATGTGAAGGGATATTTTCTTTCCAAAAAATTGGTATTTCTGCCTGTACACTCTCTAATAGAGAGAGAGACTGGGCTCCTTTGAGGTGGCTTCAAGATCTTCTGGTTGGAGAAGGTATTATTTTCCAAGGGGAATGGTTAATGGAATTTGGCTGGGCTTTTCAGGAAAGTAGATTCTTTTCATCTCTTCACTAGAAGCTTATGGTGGCCCTCAATTTACTCAAGATGTCTCTGCCCAAAGGAGGTAGGGGTAATCTGGCATGACCAAGAAGTGGTGCGTGACTGTGCCAGATCCCAAGTCAGTTATTTATGTTTAGGTACAAGGGTATTCTTTTATTTTTCCTGTGGCTCCCTGAATGGGGATTTTCAACGTTGTTAGTGAGTCTTCAGCCCCCTTCAAGACAGAATAAGTGACCCTTGTGTCAATGAGGAAATCAATAGATTTTCTTTCCATTTGTAGGGTCACCATGGGCTCCTGGAGGCCACATTGTTTGGAGCCCTGGTCCCATCAGTCAGTCTCCTCCATCATAATGGGGGCCAAATTTTGTCTCTTTGAGCATTTGTTTTGTCAGTGACTTTTCTTACAATAGGCACATTGGTTTCTTCCCATACCAGAGTGCCTCAGTTGCCTGCTCAGGGGTTCCCTTGATCTCCTCATCCCTGAGGAACATCTACTGGCTGAATCTTCTTGATTTTATCTCATAGTTGACACCAGGACCTTTTCTATCTGTTGAGTTTGGACAGTCTTGCTGCCCTCTCAGTTACTGAAGACCTTTTGAGCTACCTCCTCGAGTTTGGACAGTACTTTTCCTTCAAACCCCTATAACTTTTGTAGATTTCTCCTAATGTCTGAGATCAACTGGGTCATGATCACAATGTTCACTGCTCACCTGTTCTCTGAGGCTTCCAAGTCTATGGGTGTATAGTGCTAGTGGTCCTCAAAGAGTTTCTCTAGGAAGGCAGTTGGAGACTCATTCAGACCCTGCAGTTTTGCTTTCCTCAGACAGATTGGTGGGCTTTCATGTCACCACTCTAATCCTTCTCAGCAGTCTGGCAATACTGATCGAGAGCCTCCTTACTGTGGTCTGAACTGGCTTCCCAGGAGAGCTGGGTGAGGGGAAAAACTCTCTATAGGCACAACAGATCAGTTCTTGACTCCATCTAGATTCAGGACAAGTTTCTGGGATTTCACCTTGATTCATTCTCTTTCTTCTGATGTGAATAAAGTCTGGAGGAATTGTTGACAGTCATCCCTGGTCAGCTGGTGGGTAAAAAAGACAGACTCTAAAAAAGAGATGAGCCCCTGGGGATTTTGTGAGGAAGATGGGGGGTTGGCTTTTTAAATTGTACAGGTCACTAGTCAAAAAGGGAACATAGAACATAAAGGGAAGGTCATTAGTAAGTACCATAGGGGCCTGCCGGAGGGGTAACATGGGAGCCCCTTGGTAGTGAGCATCATGGGGACTTCCTGGGGAGAGGGTTTGTAGCGTGTCCCCTTGCCCAGTGCAGCCTGGCAACTGATAGGGTGTTCCACTCTGCGTGTGTAGTGGGCTAAGCAGGGGCTCCCAGTTTGGTGGTAGGACTGAAACCAGAGGACAAGGGGGAGGACTATACAGAAATGGCCCTTCAAGGGGTTCAGGGATGACAGAACATGGGCTCTTGTCCTCTTTTTGTTTCATGAAAAAAGCATTTGACTAGCCTTTTGCCAGGTAGACAGGCAAATCTTGGATGGGAATTTCTGCCCAACTCCATGTAGCCACTTTGGGTCCTGCAGTACCAAGTCAATCCAAATTTGGATGTATGGAATCTGGTCCAGGTGACCCAGATCCCCATAAACAATGTGTTGGACCCTATAGGTGGTAGGCAGATCTAAAGTCCCTTCAGGTGGCCAACTTACTCCAAATGTTGGCCACTCCAGATGACAGAATTTTCCTAATTCAAAGGGATTTACTGTGACTTTATCAAAAAGAGGCATTGTATGTTTCCATTTAACATATACCAACTGTCTGTACTCTATGGTAGAGACTGAAAAACTGGAGAACATGAAAGTATTAAAAATTGTAATGGATACTAGAGACAAAGTACAAAGTGTGTGGAAGGGGAAGAGTATACGAAAGGAAATTTGGGGGGAAAACGGAGAGGTAAGACACTTTTGGGACACAGATAAGGTTTATTATCTGTTGACAAGGATGTGTATAATAGTCTCAACTAGGCCAGATGGAGGTGTATATCATGCTGGGTAAAGTCTCTTCATAATCTAAATGATGTATAGTGAATTAATGTGTGCATAATATATATTAATATATAATATTATATAAACATATTAATAGTATATTATATATAATATATGAATATATAGTAATATAATAATGTTATATATTACAACAGAACCAGACAGCTCAGCTTCCTGAGCCTCAGAGCAGAATTAAACAGAATCAGATGGCACAATTTCAAGATGAAAATTTAGCCTTTATCAGTCATCTAGGATCAGAGAATCTTCAACCTGGGGCTGAGGGATGTCTCTGGAAGAACTTCCTCTAGGAGGACAGACTTTTTTTTTTCTTTTTTTTTTTTTTTTTTTTTTTGAGAGGTTTTTGCTATAGGGCATGTGTGCTTGCCAGAAAAAGAGAAAAAGACAGAAAGACAGAAAGTGAGAAATCACCCCCCAGGGTGATGGCCACACCACAATCCCTTTTCCTCCATGCTCCTTTCAGGATCTTGGGCATACATGCACACATGCCTGGCATGAGGTTAAGCCACTGGGTCCAGGACATGAACCATAGTTGACTACATGGAAGTCCAGTGACAGCCATTATGCCATCTGCTGGGCCCAGGAGAGACTCTTCTGATCCCAGAATCCTGGGAGTGGTTTCGTTTGTTCATAGCCATGGATATGAGGTTCTCCAGTCAATCAATGCAGCCCAGTGGCAGCAATAGACCCGCACTCAAACTGACCACTAACTCTCAAAAATCTTAATTTCCCAGATGGCTCTCTCCAAGGCGAGGAGCACAATACAGATAAGGTTAAGTTTCCTCAGAGATGGGGGCTCCATTCCTTCCTTCCTTTCAATAGAGGAAGTTTCCTGCTTTAGGAATATGGCTATATCCCAAAATAGAAGATTGTCAGAAAAGTCCTGGAAACAGGGGCAGAGAAGTGGGGGAGAAACTCCCATCAAGGGCCAATGGATGAGGTCCCTGAGAGGAGAGTGACAGAGAATTAGAAGGAGTCACACAGGAGCAAATTTGGTGGTGGTGACTGACCAATGAAATAGAAAGTGGACAAGAATGTCCATCCTAAAATCACCCAGAAAAATGCTGACTGGAAATTTACAAAAACAAAATTTTCTGCTGGCAAAGGAAACAGAACCTGGTGCGATGGCAGAGCCAATGAAGAATCCTAAAGACTTCCATATCCAAAACAGTCTGAACAACCTGTTCCAGGAAAAGCAATGCTAGTTTCCTGGAGCAGAGGGGATGACAAGTCATGAAAAAATCCTGGTCCCAAGAATGATTAAGAGAGAGAAGAGGGAGACTAAATTCACTCACCATAAGGCAATCACTGCAATCCCAGGATTTGAGGCTCCTCCTCTGGGTCCAAGGGGGTGGCAATGGCTGAGTACCAGCCAGGGAATCTGGACAGGATTCTCAGGGCCGTAATACAGTCAGGGGGCACTTCCCTGAGATTTCCACTAGACTTGGGCCAGCCCTCAACCAGGGCCAAGGACTGGCTGCCTCATATCTCGCTGGGGTCCTGAAATGTGGCATGAGATATTAACTAGTAAGCAAGACCACCAAATTGTAATTTAGGAGCCTTTATTCCCGGCCAGTGACTGCTATCCTACACCACAATCAAGTCGAGGCAAAGACAACAGCCCCAACCCACAGTTTTACAGAGTATTTAAGCACAAAACCGCATGAGAGCAATAGCATGTTCAAAGCAAAATATCTTGTTCAAAATCTACATTTACATCCATTTTGTTTGTTTGTTTGTTTTGTTTTGTTTTGTTGTTACCTTTCACTAGTAAGCAAAGGCTATTTCCCAGGGCTTTCCAATCCAGGTGTTAAACTGAGCTTCTGGGAAATCTTAGCTTAAACTGTACACACTACTCCCTCCTGACCTACTTTTCTATCTTTTCTGAGAACTTTTGTGTTTCCATGAGATTCAAACCACGACAAACATTTTAAATATAAAATTATTTTAAACAAATCAAGACAAATGCCATAAAAGTTCACTTAAAATTAATTCAAGGGCTGACTTGGTGGTGAAGCAGTAACAAGCTGTTCAAGTGAATTCTATATTCATAATTGCAGTGTCCTCATAAAGAAGTTCAAGAATATAAATTCAGCAACACATTTAAAACTGTATCAGCAGTCAGTGGTCTGGAAGAGTGCAAATTTCACTGTCAAAACAGATCATGGAGGCTAAGTCAGGTACAGAGTCAGTAAAAAAGAAAATCAAGAAAATGGAAGTTGAGTCATAGCCATCAATCAATCAAAGAACAAAGAAGCTATACATCATTTAGATTGTAAAGAGACTTTACCCAGCATGATATGGACCTCAGTCCAGCCCAGCTGACAACACTATACACATCCTCATCAACAGATAATAAACCATTTCTGTGTCCCACAATGTCTTACTTTTCTTCTGTTTTTTTTTTGTCCAAATTTCCTTTCCTATACTCTTCCCCTCCTACATTCTCATTCCACTTTGTCTCTAGCATCCATAACAACGTTTAATGCTTTTATGTCCTCCAGTCTTTCAATCTTTACCCTAGAAAACAGTCAGTATATGTTAAGTGGAGACATATAATGTCTCTCTTTCTTTGTTTTTCTTTTTCCTTTATTTTTTAATGTCAATTTCTTTTATAAATTCAACCACATGTTACTTAGCTTGCAAAGTGAATATTCCAATATTTCTCACCAGTCCAGTTGACAATACTATAGAATTATCTTCAATAGATGATAACCCATTTCTTTGTCTCATAAATGACTTTTCTCTCTATTTTCCTCCTTAACGTCCTTCCTCATACTCTACTCCTTCACCCACCCTCTTCCCACACTGTGTCTGGTATTTATAAACATTATGTTTCTATGTCCTTTGTTATTAAGTTTTGGCCATAGAGTGCAGACACTTGGTATATATTAAGTGGAAACATACAAGGTCTCTCCTTCGCAGCCTGGCTTGCTTCACTCTGCAGTAAATCTTCCATATCCATCTGCTTTCTGTCAAAAGCCAGGGTCTTGTTTTTATGACTGAGTAGTATTCCATAGAGTTTATGTGCCATAGTTTTTCAATCATTTCATGTGTTCGTGGGCATTTGGGTTGGTTCCAAGTCTTAGCAATTGTGAATAATGCAGCAATAGACATCGATGTGTAAGCACTTTTCCAACTAAGGATTCTTCTGTCTTTTGGGTACATAACAAGGAGTGGGATTGCTATTTTCCCAATTTGAGGGCTGTTAATTCACACTAATTACTGTGTCTTGCCATGCAGAAACTTTTTAATCTCATGTAATCCCACTTGTCTATTTTGGAGATTGTTGCTTGTGCTTTGAGGGTCTTATTTAAGAAATCTTTGTCAACCCCAATGTCTCCCAGAGTTTCCCCAGTGTTTTCCAGGAGTAGTTTTATAGTTCAAAGTCTTAGGTTTAGATCTTTGATCCACTTTGAGTTGATTTTTGTCAACAGTGAGAGGAAGGGGATCAGATTCATCTCTCTGCAGCTGGATATTCAGTTTTTTCAGGACCATTTGCTAAAGAGGATTATTTCATAATTCCACTGGATTGACTGGTACCTTTTGTAAAAATCAGTTGGCTATATGTTTGGAAGTTTAATTCTGGGATCTCTATTCTGTTCCATTGTTCCATCTGTCTGTTTCTGTGCTAATACCATCCTGTTTTGATCATCACAGCTTTGTCTTTATTTATTAAAAAAATCAGAAATTATAAAGTTTGTAATTTTGAAAAATGTTACCGATGGTTTCATTAAAATTCAAACATACTATCCTTTTTCACTTCTACATTTAAATAATTATTTATATTAAAAATGAAACTATAGAAGAATAAAATTACAAAATTTATAAACCCTACTTTGAACTTTAGTATTTTAAAATATATTTCTTTAAACCCTATCGAATTTATACTTTTGTTGGTCTAAAATTAATTTTAATTTTCCAACCAGTAGAGGTTTGTATTTTATTTATATTCAAACTTATTGTTACAATATTTATTTAATATGTATATATTATTTTGTAGGTTTAATATCCATTATATGGAATTGCTAGAAAACACTCCTCAAAATGATTTATTCTTCTATATTTGTCATTGTATCTACCATATAGTATTTTATATTATAAATGAAATATATGTCATTTTCCTTTTTTCAACTTAATTGAAGTACAAAAAATTAAAACTATACAAATTTAAGGTATATGACATGATTATTTAATATACACACACATTGTAAAATGATTGTCGCTATCCAGTTAATTAACACATCCATCTCTTTACCTAGAGAGAATTGTGTCTTGAGGGTGGTGATAAGGACATTGAAAATCTGCTTCATCAGCAAATTTGAAGTATATAATACAATATTTGACTTTGTTTAATTTTGTCAGAAGGCACATGTGCTTGTCCAAGAGATGCAGTGACAGAGAGAGAAAATGAGAAAGCACTGTCCATGGAGAATGGTCAGGTCGCAATTCCTTCTCTTCTGTCTCTCCTTCTGTTTGGGATTTTGGTGACCCAGGCACACATGTTCTATGTGGTTATCACATCACTGGGTCTGAGATTTGGACCATTCAGTTGTCCATATGGAATCTAGCTTAACCATCAAGCCATGGGCTGGCCTACAATGAAGTATTGTTAGCAATAGTCATAATAACTGTACATTAAGACCTCAAATATCCATCAAATTATTACTAAAAGTTTATATCCTTTGATCAACATCTCTGTTCTTCTGGTTTGTTTTCTTTTTTGTTTTTTTTTTTTAGAGCAATTTTTGCTATAGGGCATGTGCGCTCGCTAGAGAGATAGAGACCAGGAGACAGAAAGTGGAAAGTGAGATGACCATACTCACTTGGTGTGCTCACATTGTCTATCTAGCAAGCATTACTTCTGTTCATTTGACTCTTTTCATTTTGTAAAACTGGATTGGCTGTAAAGTAAATATATTTAGACATCACTGAAATGTGTCAAAGTTTGAGCTTCATCAAACTTAAAAAAAAAAAAAAGAAATCACTCTCCAAGGAGGATGGCCACGCTTCATTCCCTTTTACTCCATTCTCCTCTTTGGATTTTGGACACACATGCACACACACTTAGCATGATTTTCAAGCCGCCAGGTCCAGAACTGTAACCGTGGTCGACTACAAGGGAATTCAACAATGCAACCATTGTGATATTTTGCTGGTCTCTTAACATATCTCAATTTCCACCATGCCCAGCCCGTGGTAAGTGGTCGACTACAAGGGAATTCAACAATGCAATTGTGATATTTTGCTGGTCCCTTAACATATCTCAATTTCCACCATGCCCAACCCATGGTCCCCACTATTCTACTCTCTGCTGCTCTATGTTTATGTCTAATAAGAGGTTTTTGTTTTTTTTTTAAAGAGTATAATATACAAAATAAATAAAGAACTCATGTAACTTTAATAGAAAAACAAAAATTAACTAAAAATAATATTTTAAAAAGCTTGATTTTTTGTAACAGCATAGCTTCAGAAAAGGAGCCATTAGTTTATCAATAACAATTTCACTGCATCTCTAATAAATATATCTATCTATATAAACCCTTTAATTTGTTAATAAGATTGGTGATAATAACAGGATGTTCAATTGAACATTTTATTCATATAAATTGAAGGTGTGTCCTACATAATTAACTTACTTAACTGTCAAATATTTGTGTCAATCAGACAAGCACAGGGTACATAATCTTGAAGCTGATATCTGTTTTTATGGGGCTTATTTTCCAATAATATTAACCACAGTGGCACTGTGTAACATCTATTGAATTTTTTAATGTACTAGGAAATGATTTCACCACTTTACTTGCATTAACCCATTTCCCTTCAAATTAATTCTCAGAAAAAAATGATATTTACCTTACACTTGTCTGATGATGACTGTGGCATAGGTGGGTGAAATAATTTGTAGGTCACATGCGTGCAAATAGCAAAATAAATGTAAACAGTAATCAAGAAAAAGGAAATTTAACAAATCATAAGTGCATATATTTGTAAGAAGTTGGATATCAGCAATGTGTTGATAATCAGAATGTGGTGAGAAAGAATAACAGAAAAATTCATTTTGCTATTAGTGAGCATTTTCATATAAGTGACACGTAACCTGAGATGTGACACATAAGAGAAGCCATTATTACAGTGAGTAGAGAGAAAATGAGAAGATCCAAAATTAAGGCTTGGAACTGTGAAAAAAAAAATAAAAAAAAAGCACGTTTTGCTTTTATAACATATATTTTTTCAAGTGTTTTGGCCAATGAAATACATTATTTTTTAAAGTTCATTTGTTTGTTTCTTCTTAAGGAGAGAGAGAAGTACTGCTAACATTTTCATTACCTCAAGAAGATACCATTTACAATGCAATCCCTTCTTCTTCATTGTCCTCTAGGGATCTTGGGCACACATGCACATGTGCCCAGTGTGATTTTAAAGCCACTGGGTCTGAGACTCAAACTATGGCTGGCCATGTGGGAATCCAGTAACATAACTGTTACACCATCTGCTGGTCCCTATATATATATAATTTTTATGTCCAAATAATCTTCCAGTCGTTTTTCATGTTTTTTAGAGCACTTTTCGTACTTCTTTTGCTCAGTGTATACTTAGGTATTTTTTCACTTTTGATGCTATTATAAATGGAATTGTTTGCTTATTTTCATTGTCAAATTCTTATATATTTACTTTTGAAACACTATGATTGCCTCATTGATCTAATTTTATAAAATCTAAAATATTTTTTGTAGCATGGTTAAGTGCAGTTCTAGCATGAAAGGAATAGATGTAGAAACAAAAACAAAATGTTTAAATGATAAAAAGAAAGGCAGAGAAATGATGCATAAGTAAATTAACAAGAACAGAAAAAAATAGTCTATTTAATGTGTTCTGTATGAGACAAATATATTCTGATCGCAAAGAGTTCACAATCTGCTTATATAGAAAACACCTACATATACTCAAATAAGAGAAGAGTGAAGTTTCAATAGTTGTGGTAAATTGTTTTTTATGGACAAGAATCACTTTACAAATAGAAGAGAGACCAATTAATGTGGAATAAATATATATTTAAAATTCTGGGAGAAAATAGAGCTTGAAGCAACAATGAAAATAGCAGGGAGGCTTGTCATATTTAATAAAATAGATGCAGACATCAATGCAAGAATGGTGACCTACTATCTCCATGAACTCTAAGTTTCACTATTTGAATGGAACAGAAGCAGTGAATAATTAAGCTGAGACCTGGTGAGGAGGAGCTTGAGCACTGTAACTAAACAAGACAGTTAAAAGATAATGACAGTGGTGTTGAGTGTGAGCAGTTACTTGTTTGTGTACAGGCGATATTAGATAGAATGGAAAAGTTAAATGAACTCCATAAGAAAAACAGAAATAATGCAATAGGGTGATAGTTGTAAAAGTGCTAGAGTGGTGTATAAAAAGTAAAGATTTGGGGGCCAACAGGTAGCATGACGGTTATGGCACTGGATTCCACACGGCCAACTCTATGGGTTCAAGTCCTGAAAAACACACCAGGCCTGTGTACTTGCATGCTGCAAATTCTGAGAAGAGTCTGGAGGAGAAGGGATTGCTGTGTGGACATCCCTCCTCAAGGCGTAGTGGGGGAAAATAATATCTTAAGGTTTCCTCTCCCTCACTCTCTCTGTCTCTCTGTCCAGTGCATGCATTCTACAGCAAAGAAACAAAGGAAAAACTTAAAATAAGAAAATAAAAATATTATTATCTAAATGAGGAAAAACTGGTTTTTCTTTTTGTCATCATTTTTTTTCCCATTAGTGAGACAAAGACAGACAGCACCCCTAACACAGTCTTGATGCCATGATCACCCATAGCTTCAACCACCTCATGTATGTCCAGGGAGGTCTCCAGACTTGAACTGGGAACCTTTTCTAGTGCTTCTGTTTTGCAGAGCATTGCATTTTTAATTTTGGAAAATTTCTTTGTGAGTAATGTCTTTAATTATGTATGAATTAACCCATTGTTCAAAATTTATGAGTAATTACATATTTTGTAACATACTGTTCATTCAATTTCAGCATTAAGAGAGAAGTGACATGAAAGTATTTTTGACATAAATGTGATATCTTTAGCATTAGTTTTTATGAAAAGTCTTTATGTTCATTGTCATTTTCTATAATCTCAGTTTCTAATAGTCTGACAGGCTAAAACCTAGCATAAGTATTTGTGACATCTTTCATTTCCTCTAAAAGTTTCATAAAAGCTTTTCCCCTACTTTCAGCAATGTAATTAAATTATTAAATAGTAAGAAAATAAAATTTTTCTCATGAGAATCAGCACTTTTTTTTCAAAGTAATTGACGTGTATCTAAAGGAAGAGATTTAAGCTCAATTTCATATAAGTGATAGCTCAAATCTAAAGTTATGTTACTGAAGGCTAGTATTACTATTAATAGAGAACATTTTCCACTTGTGTCTAGAAGAACCCCCAAGCAAGTAGAACAATTAAGCGATACATCAATTGGCATTCATAAAATGAAGTAATTCTCTAATTTTTAGTTTATGTATTTATTTATTCTAAGAAAGAGAGACAGAGTCAAAGAAAGAGAGAAAAACAGCAATCCCAACAGAATCCTGACACTGATCTAATGTTAGCCTTCTGTAAGCCCAGATCAAGGGCAAGGAATCTTGGGTCATAGGCTCAGCTGTCTCATAAAAGCCTCCAGACTTGAATCAGGAATCTCCCCACTATGACTCTGCCTCACAAATCATGACATTTTACCACTGTGAAACCATGTGGTCCCAGTAAAAGATTTCACATCTGCATAAACTACTATATTACCTAAAGTGTATCCAGTGAAACCTTTGCATAAAAATGTTTGTTGGGGTTCATTGCAATATTAATCTTTGAAATGCAATGATCAATCTATCTGTATCGGTGGTAAGAAAAAGTAGCCTGGAATGGTCATTTATTTATTTATTTCCCAATAGAGAACTACACATACTCTTATTTATCAAATGTTTCTTCCCTTTGCCCCTCCCCCTCTCATCTTAACTACTCAATTCCCTCCCTTATGGTCACAGGAATCTACACTTATCCTCTCTCCTATATCTTCAAATTTTTCTTTTTCATTTATTTTATTGGGGACATACAATGTCTTTCCTTCATAGCTTGAATTGCTTCACTTAGAAGTAAATCTTCCATATTCTTCTACTTTCTGTCAAAAGCCACGGTTTTTTTTTAGCTTACAAAGTGAACATTTCAGTATGTGTGTGAACATTTCTCCCCAGTCCAGATGATCAAAATATCTTCAACTGATAACACCACAGCTCCCCATCCTGTCAATGCTCTGCTTCCATTTCCCTCCTCCAAATGTCCTTCCTCAGGTCCCTCTCCTCCACACACACCACATCTGGCATTCACACCCGTCTCTTGTGTTTGTACATCTTTTAGTCTGTCAGTTTCAGTCATAGAGTGTGGACACTCGGTATATAATAAGTGGTGTCAAGATCAGCTCCAGTTTTAGTTTTATTTGGTTGGAGAAAATGATGGGTTAGCAGGTGGCATGGTGGCTAAGGCCCTGGGTCCCATATGGCTGACTCTGCTGTTTGAGTCCTGGACACAGTGGTTCAAGAACACTCAGCACACATGTGTGTCACCAAAATCCAAAGAGGAAAATGGAGGAAAATAAATTGTGGCTTTGCTATCCCCCCTGGGGTGGTGTAGAACTTCCCACTTTTCCTCTTTCTCTATCTCTCTCGCTCTGTCTCTCTCTAGCAAGTGCATTTGCCCTCTGGAAAAAAATCTAAAAATAATCAATTAATGGGACTAACAGTTAGTGTAATGGCTATGTCGCAGGACTCCCACGTAGTCGACCGCGGTTCACGTCCCAGACCCGGTGGCTTAAAGCTCACACTGGGCATGTGTGTGTGTGTGTGCCCAAGATCCCGAGAGGAGAATGGAGGAGAAGGGATTGTGGCATGGCCACCCCCCCCAGGGGGTGATTTCTCGCTTTCTGTCTCTCTGTCTGTCTGGCGAGCGCACGCGCCCTATAGTAAAAACCTCTCTCAAAAACAAAACAAACAAAAAAAATCAATTAATTAAAGAACCCAAAATGGTAGGTATCTAAATGACAATTCTATAAGAGTATAATTCAAATTTGAGAAGCGTAAACTTATCCATTAAAAATTCTGTAATTATCTAGCTTGGAAATAATTTAGTTCAAAATTCTCATTTTTTTTTTTTAATTGAGTTGATAAAAGCCAAGCCAATCAGTTGTGGTGTAGTAGTATTTTGGTCTAATATTTCTCAGTTCTAAATACAAGGTTATGTATAATTATACACAAAGCACACCTTTGGCTCTGTGGAAAATATTATTTTATAAACACAAACAATTTTTAAATTCAAATTATAATTATTTAAAGATAAATACTAGAAAGTATACATAAATGTATGCAAGTAGATGCCACACATTTTTAAAATAATTCATAGAGTTCATTAGAATTCCGGGTGCTGTGGTTATCTATAGTTAGGAGTTAACGAAAGGCTGTGACAGAATTTGAAGGTCTCATTGCGAGTAATACATGTCTTAACCACGTTATTTGAAAGAAATGTTTTAAATATTAAATTCACTTCCTAGAGAGAAAATCTAATTCAATGCTTGTCTACCATCATTTAATCTAGTGAATTAGCAATACCACAGCAAATTTACATATATGCTTTAACCATGAAATCAACAATTGGAAACACTGCCACGTTTTTATTTATCTTATTACATTACATAAAAAGAATGAGAAATATTTGTTAAAATTTCTCAATGTTATCCAATATTAATACATAATATATGGTTAAAAATAAGTTCTAAGCTATATGGTCATACAATATGTATGTGTTTTGTTATTTTTATTTGCAATGTCTAGTATTAAATAGCTATATATTGAATGAATGGATGCATTTATTTACCCAATAAACTCTAAATGGATAAGTATTTCTCTAATGTATGTTACATCCAGACAGAACCAGTACTGTTACCTGTCAACCCTAATGGGACACATTTTGTACTACTAATATTTTTCTAGTTGCCTCCACAGCAAAAAGACAGTAGATGTTGAAATCTCCATTTTGTAAGACAAATAATAATGTGATTGAATGTATCAAAGAAAATGAAATGATAAAAAATAAAATCGTACCCTACCAAAAAAAAAAAAAAAGACAGGGAACCAGCAGTTAGCGTAATGGCTATGTCGCTGGACTCCCATGTAGTCGACCGCGGTTCGCGTCCCGGACCCGGTGGCTTATAACTCACGCCGGGCGTGTGTGCGTGCGTGCCCAAGATCCTGAGAGGAGAATGGAGGAGAAGGGATTGTGGTGTGACCATCCCCCTGGGGGGTGATTTCTCGCTTTCTATCTCTATGTCTCTCTCTGTCTGTCTGGTGAGCGCACTCGCCCTATAGTGAAAAACCTCTCAAAAAAAAAAAAAAAAAAAGACAGAAAGACAGTGGAGATGTAGAAAAGCAGGTATAACTGACTAGGTCTTCTGAAACTTGCGTTGCAGTGTGATTTTGGAAAGTGAACTCAAATGTGAGCAATAGACTGTAAACTACCTGAGTAAAAATATTATTCTAACACTAGGAGATACAATATTTATTAAATGAATATTAAATTTGATCAATTACCTCACACACTATGAAAAGAAAATGATTTTAGGTTGATGTAGGAAAGTAGAATGAATATTGGTTTCCTAGTATTGCTGTGACAAATTTTCCACAAATTTGGTAGCTTGAAGCAACAGAAATTTGAGGTTTTAGTTCTGTGGTAAGAGGTCTGGCACTGGTCTCCGTAGACTAATGCCAAAGTCTTAGCTGGGCTCTGTTCATTCCGGAAGTTTCAGGTGGCGCATGGTTCCTAGTTCTCCAGCCTCTGGAGGGTGCTCACCTTCCTCAGTTCACACAGTTCTCACTACAACCCCTGTCACCCTTTCACTCTTTGTAATTTAACCTCTTGACTCATTTTTATTAGATCCCTTGGGTTCTAAATGATCTTTTCATTTTAAAATCTCTAACTAAATTTCTCTCACAAAGTCCCATGAAAGGTAATATACTAACAGCTTCTTGGGTTTAGGTCATGGAAATCTTTGGAGAGCCATTATATTGCCTATCACTGAAGTTAGGTCATGGAAATCTTTGGAGAGCCATTATTTTGCATAGCACTGAATTAAAGTGACCCTCCATGAACCTCAAAAGAAGATCTAAAAACTGGCATATTTGGTCTTTCCCTGCCACTAACCATAGCTATGTCTTTGTTGGACACAATGATAGGAATGATTTTATCTGGCTTTCCTGAGTGTTGATTTAGTCATAAGAAAAGTGAAGATTACACTTGAATTTTATAATTGGAAGCACACTACTTGTGAGGGAATTAACTGTTACTGAAAATGTCCAAATAGTCTATTTTCAAGGATATTTGTAGAAAATATATATTTAGACTGGAGGGGTGGACTAGGAGATACATATACAAAATCTTAGTTTCAACGGTTTCTGTGATCTGTAATTAATTTATGTGAGTTTTAGATATTAACTGGTTTGGTAGAAGCAAAATTCTAGGGGCTGGCAGATGACATGGTAGTTAAGGTGCTGGACTACCACATGGTGGACTCTAGTTGAACTCCTGGACCTAGTGGCTAAAGGCTTTTTTTTTCTCTTTTCCCTTTT
>NW_006159523.1:1259063-1273828 GCF_000334495.1 Tupaia belangeri chinensis | reverse complement strand
GAGACAGATTGCACACACACACACACACACACACACACACACACATATTTAGAGAGACAGTTTGTTGCTATAGGGTGCATGTGTTTGCTGGAGCAAAAGAGAGAGACAGAGAGACAGAAAGCGAGAAATCCACCTACAGGGAAGATGACCATGCCAGAATCCCTTCTCCTCCATTCTCCTCTCAGAATTTTGGGCACACATGCACAAACACCCAGGGTAAGTTTTAAGCCACTGGATCTGGGACTTGGACTGTGATCGACTACATGGGAATTCAGTGACCAAACATTACACCATCTGCTGGTCCCCATAGATATTTTTTAAAAACAAAATTACATTGTAGAACGGATCTAGTCCTTACTATATGTAACTCTTTTTTTTTTTCGATAATGGAATAGTTGTTAAAACATACCAATTAAATAGTGGGTATGGCACTATTTGCCTTTTATTAGGTTTTTACCACAGAGTGTGTAGCATGTGTACTCACTTGAGAGAGAGAGTGACAGTGAGAAGAGAAGTGAGAAATCACCCTCAGGGGGAATGGCCACTTCAGAATCCTTTCTGCTCCATCCTCCTGGGATTTTAGGCATGCACACACGCTCTCCTGGTGCGATTTGCCAGCCACGACATCTGGGACACAAACTATGGTTGGTCATGTCAGAGTCCAGCCTTACCACCACACCATGTACTGCCACCTGCTCCCCCAGTGTGATTTTTAAGTCTCCGCATCCAGACCTGAAACCACATAAGCCATACGGGAGTCCAGTGCCTGATCCACCATGACATGTGCTAGCCCCCACACTATCCTTTTTAAAAACACACTTGTTAATGATAAAATTATCCACCCAAATGCTTTAGCTTTCATTACCACAGAAAGTAAGAATTTGCGAACAGCCAGTGGCGTGGTGGTTGAGATGGCTAGACCCCACAAGGCCTATTTCATGATATAGGTCCTGGATCTGGCAGCTTGAGAAAAACTCTAGGTACTTGTATGTGTGTGCCCAAAATCCTGACAGGAGAAATGAGAAAGAACGAACTGCAGCATGAAGATCCTCTAAGGCAGGGGTGGGAGGTGCTTTCTCAATTTCACTTTCTCTCTCTCTTTTTCTGGTTAGTGTCCATTCAATTTCACTTTCTCTCTCTCTTTTTCTGGTGAGTGTCCTTGACTTTTTTCAAGTACATAAATTAAAAAAAAAGAAAAAGAAAAGAAGAAAAATACAATCATTACACTAACTGCTGGTTCCCAAAATCTGTGATATTTTAAAGTAACTATTAAATATAAACAAACAAGCAGTAACTACGAGGGTTGTTCTACAAGTGCCTAGTATGTTGGGAGAGTAGTTAGTGTTATATATACTATCTCGGTTTTAGAGACAGAATCCAAAATTTATATTCACCATATTTACAGGTTAAAAATCAAGATCTAATCTTCTACTAACATATAATTATAATAATTTGATCACATTCCTGAAAGATGTTTTGAGGAGTTATCAATGAGAAAATAGTTACCACTATAAAATTAGAGTTAATTTAGTATTTTATATGGGAGTTTTCTTTTTCTTTTCATTTTTTTTTGTTTTTCCTTTTTTGTATTATATGGGATTTTTCAAGCAAAGCTTAAAATACCTGTTATAAAGTATTTTATCTTCAGAATTGTAACAATTGCGTGAATAACTCACTGTGAAGCATTTCTTACTCTAATAAATCTTACTATAACAAAATTTAACACAAATTTTCATTATTTAAAAAAATTAAAAATATATGCACTTTTAAACACTTTATTTCTTACATTTAAATCAAGGAATGAAACCATGTTTAACTTCCATTAATGAAACACTACATTTCTTTTTCTGTATTAAAATATAACTTTGCTTCCAAAGAAAATAAATAATAGGGAATAATATTTGAAATAAAATGCCTGTTTGATACATCAAAACAGATAATTGGTTCTTCTGCATGCTACTCTTGTCTCTCTGGGGGCTGAAGACTTAAATGACACTGATTGCACCTGTTACTCTGATGCATTATTCATGAAATCGGTGATAGTGGGATTTGAAACAGCCTGCATTTTCCACCACGTTCCATCAAAGAACCATATGCTACTCTTGCAGTGTATTGATTCTGAGACACACTTGACACACTCACAAAGGCATATGGAGGCAGTGTAGGCTTTGCGATGAATCCTTGAAAGTAGTTATTTGGTGCTTTAAGTGGCTTATGTGATTATGTAATGCTTTGATTAGCAAGCTTCAATAAAAGAGGCAATAGGTAACAATCTCCCCAGCAACAATCTGGCCAATTACCACCCTTTAGACCTTAGGCTTCAGATCACTGAACCTTTATTGACCTTTCCCTCACCTGTCAAATGAGATTAATGAGGTGGTTGTGAATATGAAATATAATAAAAGCATGTGAATCTTATCAGCATTTGTCAGAATAATGGAGTTCAATAAATCCTAATTGTATTTGCTAGATTTCTAGCTTGTAGACAGGTAAAAACAGAGGCATGAAAGATTATTTAAAAGGGTAAAAATCACTTCACAATTATAATGAATTAAAGCTTTGTTTTATTTTTGAGCAAGCAACATTTTACTAAACTTGTCTTTTGCATAATTTAGAATACTGACCAATAGAACACTCAGTTATTAAGTAAAGAATCCTTGTGGCTATAAGGAGATTTTTTACCATTTTTTTAACTTAGCACCATTCAACTGTACTGGAGACTTTCCTCTGGTTTGTCAGCACCATGTGCCATGGGATGATAACGTTTCATTCTTTCTTTGTATTACCCTGAAAATGTGAGGCCACATTTTTATCAGTGGGTAACAGTCAGAGTTTGTTTTGATTATTAAAATAGAAAACTTCTCTCACTTCACTCTCTTGCTGATGATCCCCTTAATAGTTGCAAAGATCCCATATGCTGCTGTCCCTCTACCTAAGCACATTAAAGATTTATGGATTGAAGATTAAGGAAATAATCAATGCCTTTAAGACTTGCAACACCCTTAAAACTTAATAGAGTTATCTCAACTTTGTATTTTGGGATTATTCTTCTCATTTCTTTTGTAGGCAGAAATGAATATAATCTCGCCACATGAGAAACATAAAATCTAAAAATAAACCAGACAAATTCCTTTAGAGCGACAATGAGGGAAAGCAAATTATCTGCTGGTAATCCAGAGATCAAATGGTGGGTTTGCAAAGAGTTAACAGATTAAAGTCAGAGGATAAGTACTTAATATTAGTGAGAACACTTGGATTTTAGTTTAAGATCAGTCTTGCTTCTACTAGAAGAATATTTTAAATAAACAAGTCTTAAATTGAGGAAGATAACATCAATCAAATTATAAAATAATATTTGTATCACTTTTTTATCAAAAGCTCTTAGTATGGTATTTACCAGAAGTAGTAAAGTATGTTGAAGTTTATGATTAAACTAATAACTAACTACAATGGATTCTTTACCACTCTTTGCCAAAGTCATTGATCCCAAAGAATCTTTGAACTATGTTTTCTTTCAAAGGTGGTTTTAAAGCTATTATATTCTGTTCTCAAAAAGTGACAGAAAAATATGCTTTTAACTAAATGATTCACAATAAGAATAAATCATTGATCACAAAAATATATTAATATGTATGTATGTAGGTATATGTTATACATAGCAATATATAATTCATTGTTATAGATAAAAGATTAGAATATAAAAATTACAATATATAATGCATCATATATACATACACACTACTTAAATGTGTGTTATATGCACATGTATGCAATACACATATAAGTGAATATATACAGAAAGTGATATATATATAGAGAGAGATAGATATATGGATATGCCTTTTTTCTGAAAATATAACTAGAGGTAACAAATTTAAATTTCTTGTTTTAAGGGATAAGCATAATACTTCTTTCTCTCTCACTCATATATATATATATATATACACACATATATATATATATATGTATGTATACATATATATATATATGCTTGCCAAAAGTATTTGTTCAAAATGTGTTTTATAGTATAGAGATTTTTAAGTGTTATACACCGGCCCCTGTGTATTTCTTTTTTGTTATGTCCTGTCTGCCTTTACTATCAAGGTAATAGAGGCTTCATAGAATGAATTTAGAAAGGTTCTTTCCTTCTGGATCATCAGAAATAGTTTGAGGAGTTTTAAGATTCATTCTTATTTGAAAATCTGTAGAATTCTGAAGTGAAGCTATGGGGACCTGAGCTTGTCCTTCTGGGAGACTATTACTGATTGAATCTCGTTGCTTCCTATAGTTCTATTCAGGCCATTTCTTCATGGTCCAATCTAGGTACATTTTATGTGTACAGAAATCTTTCCATCTCTTTAGATTTTGTTTGTTGACATATAACATAGATTCTGGCAAATTTTCTGTATTCTTTGATGTCTACATAAGGGGTTAGGCCTGTATTACTATTTTTCTACAATTATTTCTTGATATTAATATTTTTTGAGAGAGAGATTTTTTTGCTATAGGTTGCGTTTGCTCACCGGAGAGACAGAGAGACAAAAAGCGATCATCCCCAAGGAAGAATGTCCATGCAGCAATCCCTTATCCTCCATTCTCCTCTCGGGATTTTGGTCATGAGTGTACACATGCCTGGCATGAGTTTTAAGCCACCAGGTCCGGGACCCAAACTGCAGCTGACTATGTGGGAGTCCAGCACCTTAATCACTACTGCACCTGTTATTGATCTCTTGATATTAATTTTAATAATAGTATCTCACATTTTAGATTTCATTAGAATTTAGAATAAAATTTGATTTTTTCTTTTAATTTCATAGTAAACATTTGAGTACTATATAACCATCAGCAATAAGTGTAAATGAAACAATTTCTGTGAGTTTTTGCCTTGTTTTATAGGCCAAGGAAAAGGAAAGAGAATAGCGTTTATTAAGAACTTCCTAAGGGGGCTGGCAGGAGGCATGGTGCCTGAGAGAGCTCAGCTCCCACATGGCCAACCATGGTTTGAGTCCCAGACCTAGCAGATTGGTTTCCCATTTTCTCTTTCTCTCTCTCTCTTGCTCTCTCACTCTGTCCCTCTTTGGTCAGATTTAAATAAATAAATAAATAAATAAATAAATAAATAAATAAATAAATAAAAATTAAAAAATAGAACTTCCTATATATCATTTAGAATATTAGGACATATTCTTTATTTCTCATAGTTATTAATAACTTGGAATTCAAATGGAATTCAATCATAGAATTTCTATCCTAATTCTAGCATAGCTTCCTTCTTAATATTAAATTATATTTGTATAATACCTCAGTTTTCAAATCATTTTCATGAATATGTTTAATCTATAATTTATAGTTTAGAAATTAATGTATACCTTTGTCTCATGTTATTAGGTCTAGATCACAACAAATTGAGGCTAAAGTTTCCTTTTTTCTTCTTAAATATTTTTTGTATAATGATTTATGATTTACATGTAGTCATTACACATCTTTGCAAAGTACATATGGTCTTTAAAAGCATGTATATGGTGTATAATAAATAAATTGCGGATATAAACATGTTCACTACCTTTGATATTTAACATTATATTATGTTGTGAACTTTCAAAACACACTCCCATGTTTATTTTGCAAGCATGTACTGAACTGTCCTATGATGTTCTTCATTGTGAGATACAGTTCTAAAGAAAAACGTATCTATTAAAAATCAGGCAATATTTGATTTTATAAATTAACAAAAATAATATTAACATAGCCAGTTAAGGAACAATGTTTAATATCATGTAGAGGACTGTGGAAGATAAGAATTTATCATCTGAAAAAGAATCTGTTGGTATCAATTATTGGTCCAGTTAGAGATGGGGTAGAATTGTACATAACAATAACTTAGCAGAAGAGCTAGAAAAAGTACAATTTTACTTATACACCGTGAGTTCTTCTAAGACCATAGTATTGTACATAAAGAAACAAGTCCCCCTAAAACTAAAACTGAAACAAAATTGAAAAGATGTTTAAAAGTGAAAATACGACAAAGCCAGTGATTTGGTGATTCATAGACTTTGCAAAGGTCTTGATTTTACTCTTCTTCTTCTTCTTTCTTTATTTATTTTTTAAATTCAGTCCTGAGGGAGATTCAGCTGTAACATTTTGGACTATTTCTCTATTATAATTTTCATACAATGAGTAATGGTTATAATTAATATATAATTTAAAAATCTGTGGAGGCCACTGTCCATCATGTAATTGGCAGATTTGTATTTAAAATTGTTTGTGTGTAAAATAGTTGAATCTGCATTTAGTCCTGACCTTCAATGTCATGAGGGGGGGTGATGTTCGTTCTTCTGCATGGTCTAATCTACTGATATTTTTGATGGAAGTTTTGACTTCTTCCATCGTAATCTTTATCTCCAAAAATTCTGCTTGATTCTTCTTCAGTGGGTCAATCTCTTGATGGAATTCCTCTGCAAGTCATGGAAGGATATTTTTCATCTCCTGGAATTGTTTTTCGGTTTTCCTTTACCTCTCTTTTTTTTTTTTTTAACAACGAGTATTCCGAATGATTTTTCTGACATGTTTGCAATCCCTTATGTTTTATTCATTGTTGGTGAGGAGTTATGATCCTTTGAGGGGGAGATATTTCCTGATTTTCTCCTTTATTTGGGGTTTCTGCTTTGATTTTTAGTAGTCTGGTGATATACTGACTTCTTTCTACTTCGTTGGAGTATGTTTCTGTACCTATGTGCTCCTGCACTTCTCTATGATATGCATATGCTTTGTGCTAATTTCCCAATGAGGCTAATTAGAGTTTAAAGGCACATCTTTGATTTCAAAAACAGAGTTTCTTCTACTCTACAATCATAACTTGCTTTCTGCTTATGCATGCACCCTGACACATATCCACACAGGCACACAATTCACACACCATCTATACTGTAAACCTTACAAAGAATCTTTATTTACATGTACTTATCTAGTTGGCTGATGAACTAACATACTATTGAATCTTTGGTGTTAAGTGGGCTTTATTTTTTTAAAAGCAGTACATGCTCTGTTCTATACTTTTTCCCTCATTGTATACATTGTGAGTCAGAAGAATGAAAATTGCTGAGTCTGTCATATAGCAATGACTGGTGATGGGCCAACACTATTAATATGCTAGCCAGAATTGCTCTGCTTTATGATAACAAGGTGATTTATTCAAGTGGTGTGTGTATATTTAACAATAGCTCATTTTCATGATATTTTTCAGAACATAATCCTGTAGTATCTGAATTTTGAATTATTTCTAAGAAAAAAGCGCAACATATAACTTGAAATATGTTTGTTCGATAGTCTTTTCTGGGTATTTTCTTTTAAACCAAAAAAAAAAAATACCATAATAATAAACCTTTTGATTTCCAGTTTGATTTTGAAGCAGTAATACCTCAGCCAGTAAAATTGTCAGCTTCATGGTGGGTAATGTAGTGATGTACATGAAATGTAATAGCTGAAAGATGTTTTTTGGGTTTTTCATTATAAATATTATATAAATGTTGACCTCTATCCAGCTCCTTGGAGATTTAGGTGTCTGTTTGAATATCCTAGACAGGTTTTGTCATATCACTATATTCTCATATGTGCCTTTTGAAATTGTGCTCTTAAAAATGACACCATTTATGGGACTCATAAAGAATATGATTTCTCTAGAGTTTTAGGTGATTCTAGTGAAATATTGAAAAGCATGCCATATTAAATATACTGGTATGTACTAGAACCTTCTTTAGGCAGTTAGACAAAGGTTTAAAAAGTATTTAAATATCAAATCAGCTGGCCTTCTAAGTACTTCCTAACTATACAATAGGAAAAGGACTATTGACAGATTTTTGCATATAACTAATTTGTTTTCAAAGGATTATATTTTCTACTTCAAGCACTTTTTGAGATTTTTCCCCTAGGATTTCATAATACTTTATCATTTATTAAATGTAAGCTATACGTAACAGTTTTGAAACTGGCCTCTTTTTTGCACTCAATGTATTTTTTCTTTTTTTGCTTTTATATGAAGCTTATTAATGCCATAAGAAGTGGGACAGTGGGAGATATTGTAGGAAGTTTTCATATAAAAAAATGAATTATTATTATTTGAAGTTATTCCATTTTAAGGAAGTGATACTGTGTCAAGTGGTGTCAACATTTTCTTGGTCAATTGCAGAAGCAAAAGTCACATAACCCAGAGAGATAGAAAATGAAAAGCCACTCCACCCACCAGGGGTGATGGCCACACTGCAATCCCTTCTCCTCCATTCTCTCTGCTCCTCCATTCTCTCTCAGGATCTTGTGTCTATACATGGATACATGATTGTCCTGAGAATTTTGTTTCTTTTTTAAAAGATTATTTATTTAATTAATTTTTTTATTATTATTAGTAGTAGTAGTAGTTTAACCAGAGAGAGTCAGAGAAATGGAAAATGAGAAAGCAAGCCACCAGGTCTGGGACTTGAACCGTGGCTGGCCCTGGGGAAGTCCAGCGCCCTTAGCCACCATGCCACCTTCCAGCCCACTATGGTGAGCCGTTTGAGTCAACAGGTCCATGTCTCGAAATACAGTTGACTGCAAAGGTGTCCAGTGATGTAACCATTAGGCCACATGCTGGTCCTCATAGCCCAGTTTTAATTGTGAATTATTTTGAACATAGTTCTTGGTATATAGCATCACCCCCTTCTTTCTAATTCTTCAGCTTAATTTCCTAGTGTTCTAGTAAAGCTTGTGAAGCACCCATTATTATTATAAGAGACAAAAGCATTTCTTTTGTTTACACATCACTAAATTCATTCCTGGGCCCTGTAGCAAAAGACAAATGAACAAGAGAAATACGTAATGTGCATTTAATATAATTTTTACTTGACAAGGAAACTGAAAATGAAGACACAAAGAAACAGATAAACTTGCATTTTTAATGCCAGGTTTGATGGAGAAGTGGTAGTCATGGAGAAGTATGACTGGATAGGGACCAGCAGTTGGCATAATGGCTATGTTCCTGGACTCCCATGTAGTCGACCATGGTTCCAATCCCAGACCTGGTGGCTTAAACTCACACCAGACGTGTGTGCATGAGTGCCCAAGATCTTGAGAGGAGAATGGAGGAGAAGGGGTTGCAGCATGGCCATCCCCCCTGGGGGGTGATTTCTTGCTTTCTCTTTGTCTCTCTATCTTTCTAGAGAGCACACACACCCTATAGTAAAAAAACCTTTCCCCCCCAAAAAAGTATGATTAGATAAAAAGTATCATCTGCTCTAATAAAATGGAGCAAACTTATCATGACCTACTTGTTTAAATTCTCCTCTGTACTCCTGTGACCTCAAAAGAAAGAATGTTTCCAGCAGGCATAGAGACCTCATACCTCTCTTGAGAGTCTTAGGACCCACTTCATAAGAAAAGGACTAGGGTGCTTTGACTTTTTAAATTGCAAAGTACTATATTTTGAGTATAGATGACTTGAACTGTGTCACCATTTATGGGTTGTTAATACTGATTAACTACCATTTAAACATAGATTACAGAGACCTATCATAGGAGAAAGGGCCGAGAAATAGATTGTACGCAGAGATCCTTGGCTTGGTGAGATGCTCTAAATGATAAAATTTGGGGCTGTCTGAGGAAAAGTTTATTTTTAATAGCTCAAGGTGAATTTAAATTAAGTGAACTATATACATTTGAAAACAGAAGTAAGAATGTATGTTAATGTTTGTAGCTAAAACTGTGGATTGATTAAGCATTTATCATTCTTTGTTGCTTAGTAACTGAAACCACTGTTAGAGACCCTTTTCTTGACTAGGACCTGACAAATATCCTTATCTATTAAATTAAAAGGGTCAGATAAATTCGGTCTTTGATATTTGGGAATTAGGTCACCAAAGACATCTATAATTAGAGACTACTCTGTTCCAGACACTATTCTAAACACTGATATAGTATATTCATGAGAACTTATTATAAGTCAAGGTAAACAACACGAGTAAGATAAAATATAAGACCTTCAGACACTAAACATAAAAAATACATAAATATTAAATTGATTTTAATGCAGGCCAAATATCTACCTGGTATTAATAACATATACAGAATGAAGTTGTGGAACATTAAGCATATTTGAGGGTTTTGTGAATGAGTCAAAAATGAAGTTTCAAAGTCAGAAAAAGAGCTTTAAAATTTAAAGTGTCAATAGAGAGGTACTAAAGATTTTTATTTTTTTTTCCGAGAGACAAAACATTTCCTTCTGACAACAGAGTGCTTGGCTGTTTGAAGTAAAGAGATTAAAGGGATGAAGGATAAGTTATAAGGCTATAATATTTGGCAAGGAAATAAGTAATAAGATTTGAAGCAGCTAATGTGATGGATATGAAAATTGTTCTGCAGGCAGGGAAGTAATTTGTAGAGAGAGAATCAAGAGGAATTGTGAGAGTAGGAAGAAGAACGGAAGCCAGGAACAGTTAGAGAAAAATGTAAAGATTTCTAAAATTCATATCTAAGGTTGACAGAGATTGTAGATGGAATTTTTAAAATTGATACTATTGAGAATTTAGCTGGTCTTTCTTTCTAGTTTTTGTGAGGTAGCCTCTAAATCCACATAATAAAGAATGTGGCAGAAGTTTCTACCCAGTTCCTGGGAAATACTCTTAGAACTTCAGAAGTGATAATAGTGCCTTTATTATGTATAATGGGCCACCATAATTTAAGTTTATGAGAGACCAAAACAGATTAATCTCAAAAGACATTTCAGTGTGGAGACTAGTCATCCTAGAAAGGCCAACCATGCAACCAGAGGTGGGAGTGTGAATCACATAATATCGGTCTATCTGAAGAAGGACAAAGAGGCTGGAATTTGAGTTCAACACATGAACAGTGATGAAGCAATTATTCCTATTAAAAAAACCCCAATAAAAGCTCTCACTACTGAAGATTCAGTGAGCTCTCCTGGTGAGCCGTACCTTTTGAATCAAAGTGTTGGATACTGAAGTGCCCTGGGTCATGGAAAGAAGCTAAGGGAAGCTTTACATTTGGAAACGCCATACGCTTCACACTGTGGACCTCTCACTTTGGCTGATTCTGCTTTGCATCATTTTATGAGAAACTATTTTATAACAAAACTATAATCATAATTATCAAGCATTTCCAAGTTCTGTGAATCAGTCTAGTGAATTATCAAATATTAGGGGCTTGTGGGAACTTCTGAATTTTTAGCCAGTTAGCCAGAAGTGAAGGCAGCACTCAGGGCCTCTGAGTTTATGAGTAGTGTCTGGTGTGAGAACAGTCGGGTAGAGGGCTCTACCATTAACCTAGGGAGTTTTTTTCAGGTCATTGTCAGGAGTCATCGTGAATATGAAATCAGAAAGTGTTTTGCTTTTGTTTTGTAGGAGTGCCCAAATAAAAGGGTGCAATTTTGACTGGATTCTGCACTATTCATGTGAAAACTAACTGCACAAATCTAAGAACAGTTAATATTTTTTTGACTGGTAGAGAGCATGTGCAATTGCCAGGGATACAGGGAAACATAAAAATAGAGAGTAAGAGAACATTCCCCGATGCGGTATTGTCAAGCTGCAATCTCATCTCCTCCAGTTCTTCATTTTGTCAGGTTTTAAGATGGGCACTCAGTGTTTTTCAAGCCACCGAAGATGGTATTTGAATTATGATCCACCATGTGGGACCCAGCTCTTTTATCCACTATACTACAGGGCCAGACATTTAAATTTTTATTCTGAGTAATTCGGGGTCTGTATTTGGGAATAATCAGAGCTTTCAAAAAAAGTACTACAACTAAATAAAACTAACAAAACTTTTTAAATTATATTTTTGCCATAGACTGTGTGCATGCTCACTTGAAAGAGACAGAGGGAACGTGAGAAATCACCCTCCAGGGGGAATAACCACAATACAATCCCTTCTCCTTCATGCTTGTTTAAAAAATAAATTAGACTTTAAAATCCACTTCATGGTTATAATGATTTAATCTTGTGGTAAGAGATAGGTGCTCATGCTAAGAACTCAGTACACGCTGCACTTTGCTCATACGACACTCTGATATTGGTGCGTACATAACTAGTACACGTCCATCCGACAGAGAGGTGTAGTGCTCTTGTCTGTGATTGCACTCCCAGGAAGAAAAGGCTGTTTGGGGCTTTATTCCCAATCCAAATAGTGTGTGAAAAATCAAATCAGCCAAATAGTTTATTCACACTCGTAACTTTATCAAGTAAAACCCAGTAAAAGTAAATACTCAAAATTAAATGCTCAGAAATGTGAATTAAGTGTAGACATGGTCTGCAGTTCATATCTTAGTCAGGACTGTATCTTCAAGAGCAAGCAAACACCTGCCACATAATAGAATGTCAGTAAATGCATGGTACATTGAATTGAGGATGGTTTTCCATAATCAATGTGTTTATGTATATAATTAGCATCTGGATTATTCAGTACTTATTTTTCAAAATGCTGCTGCTTTTCAGTTTAAATTATCTTTTAGAAAATGTATGTGCTATCATTTAATAAAAGCTCTTATCACTTGGCATATCTATTTTTCTATTACTTTATTATTATTTTTAATTAATTTTGGGGGGAGTCTTTTTGCTATAGGGCACGTGCGCTCGCCAGAAAGACAGGGAGAGACAGAGAGACAGAAAGTGAGAACTCACCTTCCCCAGGGGGGATGGCCACGCCACAATCTCTTCTCCTCCATTCTTCTCTCGGGATCTTGGGCACACACGCACATGCACCCAGTTTGAGTTTAAACCACCGAGTCTGGGACTTGAACCATGGTTGACTACATGGGAGTCCAGCGACATAGCCATTATGCCAACTACTGGTCCTATCTATTACTTTATTTTATAAGGAGTAACACAGAAGCAATATTCAAATCACCCAGGGTAATGTATTTAATGAAGTAAAAAATATATTTACCTTGTATTTTAGGACTTAAAAAATAATGCTACCACAGTAAATCTTCATTTTAATGACAATATTTTATTATAAATATTTCCCTGTTAAAGAATTGGTCTGGGCCGACTCTGGTACAGTAGTAGTACACTGCTCAATAGAAGCTGGATCCCTCCTGATGAACACTGTTCATCTCCCAGCCCAGCTGGCCTGGAACATACTGGACATGTGCACCAGAGCCCAAGATCCACTGGGCTGGAGGATGGGACGAATGGGATCATGGTGTGACCTGTCAATGTGGAAGGTGCTCTTCTCTCTCTCTCTCACCCTCTCACATGCATGTGAGTGCTCGCTATTATGAATAAAGTAAAAACAAATTTAAAGAGACTTGATCAAGGAGGCCTGCAGGTGGTATGGTGGTTAAAGCACTGTCCAGTGCCACTCCCACATGGTCTACTGTGGTTTGTGTCCCAGAGCCAGTGGCTTGAAAATCATCATGGCATGTGTATGTGTATGTCCAAAATCACAGGAGGAAAATGGGAGAGGAGGGGCTTCAGTGTGGTCATCTCCTCCTAGGGGCTGATTTCTCACTTACCCTCTCTCTGTCTCTCTCTGTCTCTCTCCAGAGAGTACACGTGCCATACGGCAAAAACCCAAAACAAAAACAACAAAAAAGAATGATATACTTCACTATGTTTTAATATATTTACATAATTGTAAATATATATATATATATATATGTATGGCTACATTAGCTAATTAATTATATATGTTACATATATATATATATGTATATAAGAGCTAAATATATATATACGATAACTAGCTATTTGTGTATATATAGATAATTAATGTTACTATATATTCACAGGAAGTATATAATATAAAAATTTTCTTCAATACATATTTTGATCAAAATAAAAAAATGAGGAATTGAACATGATGACATCATCTCAAAGACCACTAGCATAATCAACAATACTGCTCGTATAAAAGACTAAATTTTTACAGATGTTGTTTGAGTCTTCTCACTCTTCACTTTTCTGGCGACAGCATTCATTCAGCTCTTTTATCTATTATAGTTCCCTGGGGGCTAACATTTGGCTCATTTCCTTTCTCTTCATTGTCTATGTGAACAAAGAAAACTCCCTGAGGTTAACAGTGAAGGAAAAGAACTGATGTCTCTCTTACATCATTGAGGCCCTAATCATGTAATGTTCCCTCTAGCCTTCTAGACAGCATGTACCAGGGGTTAATTTGAGGTTTTCATTACTTTCCAATGAAAGCACTTCATTCAGCATATCCAGACACTGATTTTTTCTCATTTGCAGAATTTTATTCAGTCTTCACAATCTGCCTTCTGGAAGGGTATAATTGTCATCCTCTTTACATGATGAACAAGGAGATCTCAGAACAGAGAAGGTAGGAACCATGCTCAGGAACCCTAATCTGTTTTCAAAATCAGATAGGCCAGTTCTAAAGTCGTGGTCTTTGTGATCGCCTGATCTTGCCTTCCTACCTATTCCTTTCTACTCACTCCCTTTACCTGATAATATATGGGCTCAACTCTTATACAATACATGGTATGTAGAGCTTAAAGATTATTGTATCTGAAATATCTCTGAGACAAAGATATGTCATACTTGACATGGGGTCTGGTGTTTGACCAATGTGGAATAGGGTTGAGGGACACTCATTTTTATCCCAGAAAGTGTTTAAGTCAGCACATAAATGATTCCCAGATGAAGAAACTCACTACTCAGGCTTTATTTTCTAAATATGATATTTAAAAAATATATATTTAATTCCATTTATTACTATTATTATAATAATTATTTGATCAGAGAGAGAGATAGGGA
>NW_006159523.1:1250460-1259031 GCF_000334495.1 Tupaia belangeri chinensis | reverse complement strand
TGAACCATGGTTGGCCATCATGAGAATCCAGCACCTTAAACCACCATGCCACCTGTTAGCCTTTAAATACAATTCTTTTTTAGAAATATTACTTAGTATTTATATCTAAGCACATATCTCTACATTTTACCAAAGTTGAGAATGATTTTTTTAAATTATTTATATTTATTTTAAATGGAAAAAAATTTGGATAATACAAAGTAAATAATTCTGTAACATGCTACATGTGAACATGACTGTATTGCTATAGAGGGATATTAAGGATCTTAGAAATAAGATTTGAAGTGATACATATATACAGACTCATTGCCAAGTTCACAAAAGATAACAGCAATGGCTTTTGCTACCTTGATTAACATGCAAAATATAGGACAGTGTTTGCCATATCTGCCTTCTAAGATAGATACATTGCCTCTGAGTCTGTGATGCCTAGAATATCATCTCATTGATTACACAGCGCCATTTGACAATCTTTACAAAAAGATTAATGGATTACTGAGGTCCGGAGAAGAACTAGCTGCCAAACAAAACGCCACATGATTCTAATCAACCTCTCCAGAAATACGACCTGCATATTGCAATTGGCAATGAGGAGCAACTGGATGACGGATACACAGACAGGTTCCCTACAGAACTGTGCAGAACTTCCACCTTGCTTTATTTGACATACCAGACATCTTACAGAGAAACTGCAAGTTGGAAAAACTACAGACTCGAGTTTAATATCTGTGAAGCATATGGCATATTATAATGAGTTATTTCTTTGCTGAAAAAGCCTTTTATTATTTAGAATAGATATAGTTTGCAGTTATGTGTAGACATAGGGGATCACACAAAGTGCTGCAATTCTGAAATTATAAGACCTGGATTAAAAATTTTCTGAGTTATTCAAGGATGTCAATGAGGTAAAGACTTACTCAGTCATTTTTGATAGAAATCTTTCCCAGACTAATAGAAAAATGTTCTTCCCCCCCCTTTTTTTTTTCTTTTCTTATTATTTCTTAGAGAGAGAGCACATACATACCAGAGAGACACAGAGAAAGGGGGAGAGGAAGAAAGTACCCTCTAATGCTACATGGTCACACTGCAATCCTCTCTCTTCCTTTTCTCCATCCTGTCAGGATTGCAGGCGGGCATATACACATGCCTGACATGTTTTACAAGCCAGTGGGTGGGGTTTGAACCATGGTCAGTCACATCAAATCAGCCTCCCTTAACTACTAAGCCAGGGGACTGAGTTCCTTTTGTTTTGGTTTAAGTTTACTTTATTTATTCATTCATTTATTTATTTGAGAGAGAGCAAATAAGCACCCCCAACAGTATATTCATGCTAAAATCCATCCTTTGTCCTCATGCCACAATTCACCACCATCATCTTCATGTCAAAATCTACCCCAGCTTAAGCCAGCCCAGCTCATGGGTATGCACTCAGCACACCTCCCATGGACCAGGAGCTCTCCACGTGCAAGTGTGAAATCTTCCCACATGGGTCCAGCATTACAAGGATCATGCAATCCTGTGCCACTACCGTTGCTGTCCCTTAAAAGGCTTCTTTCTTAATTATTTTATAGCTCAGTGAAGTAAGGAGCATCAGAGCAGGAAAAGTTTGACATGAACTTGTTAGCTTCATCAAGCAAATGGGAAGAAACATTGATTTAAGTATAAAAGCTTCTGAGCAGAAGTTTTTTAGTTGGTATAAACCTTACAGCATCAAATACAAGTGAACTACTATTCTGTTTGTTTTTATTAGCTTTTGTAGTTTCATTTATTTATAGTATAATTTCTGATTTACATATATTTCATGTACATCCTTAGGGTTTCAGCATGGTTTTTCAAAGCATACATGAAGTGAATACTAATTGAATCAAGGATATATTTATTATACCTATATTCATCTTCTTCAAGATTGAACATCACATTTTGTCATTCACAACTGATAATAGTACTATTTGTATTGAAAGTATGTCATGAATTTTCTGGGGTTTTTTATTATTATTTACTCTGCTGTGGTTCAAAACTCAATAATCTCTTCCTCTTTACATGCATTGTTATATTCTTTAATTTTTTCTTCTGCTGAATCAAGACCTTTCATGAAGTTTCTAGTATCCATAATTATCCTGTGCTTTAAAGTTCTTCAGTTTGCAAATATTTTCTCTCATTTTGTGGGTTTTCCTTTTATTCTTTCCTTTGCAGTGCAGAAAATTTTTAACTCAGTGTAATCTCACTTACCTATTTTTGTTGTTATTGTTCTTGTGATTCTGATTGAAGAAATCTTTGCTTACTTCAATATTTTGAAATGTTTTCTCTTTACTTTCCTCCAGTAGTTTTATGGTTTGGGGCTTTGTGATCAATTATTTAGTCCATTTTGAGTTAAATTTTCTAAATGATGAGCCATGAGGATCTACTTTCATTTTTCTATAGGTCGATACTCCAGATTAATGGAACATTGTTTCACAAGTTTAATTTTTTTAAAGTAATATTTTTCACATTGTTTAAGTAGTTGGACACTTTTGCACATATCAAATGCTTTTGTGACTTTTATAAATTGAGGTTTGTGTTTAAAGTCGATCAGAATAATGACTTTGATAAATAGTTTTGATGACTGGTATGATGACTTAATAGAACATAGTTGACGACTCAAAGTGGTGTTAATTCTGTTTTTAGTTGAAATGACTAGCAATTTCTAACAGAATTTTAAAATCAGAAATGCTTACAGTTTTATTTCCTATTATTAACACTATTACTACTTTTTGTTTCACTACAGAGACTCTCAAAATAACAAGAATGAAGGATGTAGTAAAGAGGAAGAAGAATAGTTTTTTTACAAGTCTTATTTAAATGTTTATATACAATTTACATTTGGATAAAGACTGCTCTCTCAATTAACAAAATATTTTAATGGAGATTTTCATTATGCAAAAGTAAACCTCAGAGTAAAGTTTGAAAGCAGAAAGTTTCAGCAACAGTATGACTGCCAGATTTAACATATAAAAATACAGAGTGCCAAGTTAAATTTCTGTTTCAGAAAATGCAACTCTTTTTAAGTAATGTCCTAAATATCATATGAGTCATATTTATACTCAAATATTGTCATTTATTTGAAATTAACTTTAATTTGGCACCCTGTAATTTACCAAGTAAACCTAGAGAAAAAGGAACAACTCTCTTCCAATAATAATACAATGAATTCTTCGTTGCAAACATGACAGCATCACTGAAACCTACTTTTGGTGACTTCGGTTTTCCTTCTCTTTGCATGATTACACAGAGATTTGTAACATCTTCAACTTAAGGACAGATAGTATAGGAATAAAGCTCTTACATGAAATAAGAAGAGTATTAGTAACATACAGGTAGAGGCGCATTATGATAAATGACAAGAGGCTACCAGCCACCACCCCACCCCCAACCCCATCCCCAAGCAATATGGCACAGCCTATGGCACTGTTCTCAAGCCTGCGATACCGATGCTATGTAGCATAGTCTTACACTGCTACTGCAATAAAGCATATAGCTTTACTTTTATTCTTGGAGGTAGAAATTTGGAGCAACCTGGAGAAACTGTGACAAGACCTCAAGAAGAGGCCTCAGAGCAGGTGAGACATAGAGAGGCATGCACAAAATCCAGGAATATGGCTTTCAGGGAGATGCCTAGAAGAAATACTAAATAACATGGTGTAATGTCTTGAAATCATGGATTATTATATGTTTCAAGCTAATGATGCTATACCGGCATAAAAAAATTAAACATTCTGTATAGTCTATATCAGTTTTTTCTTGCTACTATAGGCAATTAGAATACATTTAGAGGTTTAATACAATACAAATTTGTTATCTTACAGTTCCGAGTCCAGAAGTCCAAAAAGTTTCTCATTAGGCTGAAATTGTGGTCAGGGCTGCTTTCCCTTAGAGTCTCTGTGGGACCATCCAGTTTCTTGACTTTCTAGTTTCTAGAGGCTGCCTATGTTCCACGTCAGGTGACCCGTTTCTCCACTTTCACAACTATCTTCACTTTGCTCCAATGTTGTTCCTTTCATCACATCTTCTTTGACATCTAGCCTCCCTTCTCCTTTGTAAGGACTCATGTGATTACACAGGTCCTACGTGGATATTCCAGGACATTGTCTTTTCTATAAAGACCCTTGTGATTGTAATGAGAATGCCGGATAACTCAGGAGAAAGTTTGCATTTCAAGGTTGTTAACTTAGTCATACCTCCAAGACCTTTAGGATATGAGACTACATACAGGAACAAATTCTGGGGATTAGGTATGGATCTCTGTGGGGGCAGTAATTTTGTGCACCGCACGTTCATGTTCATAAGGATTTAAAATCATTGCCCCATGCAAAAATCATGCTCTCAATTGGTTATTTGATTGAAAAATTTATAGTATATACCAAAAACTCTCCTGACTTAGGGATGTATTATCTAATTTAATAATTGCATTTTTAAAAATCTCATTTTACCAAATAAGAAACTAAGGCTTCCAGAGGTTAAACAACTTACCTAAAGTTACACAGCTATTGCAGTAAGTGGCCTAGTTACCCTTACAACCATCAACTGTATTCCCAATTTCTGTCAATTCAAAATATAAATATTACAGATGTCATAAAATTTACAAGTAGTAAAGTCATTTTTTAAATTAATAATAAAATGCCAATGATTAACTTTATTTTACTTAGCTAACTATTAAATTAGAACAAATAATACACAAAAAAAGTGTAAACTTTCCTAGTATTTAGTGTTAAAAAAAAAAACCTCAAGGAAGGTCAATTTGTCACAGACATTTAGTAATTGCTAATATAACTGATTTTTTCCCAAATTAACATTTTTAGTAAATTAAATTTTTAAAATTTCTTTTTTTTTTTGTCATTTGAGTAAAAGATTTTATTAAAGGCAGGGCAATCATAGGAAATCTAATAAGTGAATTATCGATTTCTGTGTAGGCCAAAAAGAGATAATATTAAGTATTATTTATAAACCATTTTCGTTTTCCACAGTAACTACGTATTAGGAATTTGGTCCGTTATCTGAAATACTCTTTTTTTAAAAAAAAAAATTTTATTATCATCAAAAATTTCATGGTAGAAAAGTGTAACAAAGATTACACTCTGATTTTCTTAATTAATTCCCATGTAGCTAGGTAACTATGCATGGCTTTTAAAGGTCACTTAACGACTTGTCCTTATTTATTGGGTCTGCACTGCCAATGAAATTTAGGACAAAAGTAATCGATTATTTTACTGACGAAATTTGAATAGGAATTCTACCATCTGAACTGAATATGTGAATACTCACCATTTAGGTGATAACTATTTGAAGATATTAAAATAAATTACCCACCTGAAATTTATAGAGGCTTTGATATGGAAATAGAAAAGATAACTCAAATACTTGTGAAACAACCATTGGCTACCATGGCAATTAAGCCTAGGTTTGAAACAAGACCTTAAAATTTATTAATTATAAGACCTTGAGAAAATAATTTAACATCCTTAGTATTCAATTTGCTTATTTGTGTATATTCAAATGGCATACCTTTTAGTAATGTACATTTAAACATTTTTCCACATCAATTCACTTATGTTTTAAAGAAATGTTTTTCAGGACCAGCAGATGGCATAATGATTAAGTTGCTGGACTTCCATGTAGTCTAATATGGTTTGAGTCCCAGACCCAGCAGTCTAAAACTCATGCCAAGTGCATGTGCATGCATGCCTAAAATCCGGAGAAGAGAATGGAGGAGAAGAGATTATGGTGTGGCTAACCCCCCTGGGGGGTGATTTCTGTTTCTCTGGCAAGCACTTGCACCCTATAGCAAAAATCTCTCTCTAAAAATAAAAGGAAAACAAAAAAGAAATGCTTTTCAGTGGGTATTATTAGTATTGTCCCCATCTTACAGATAAGAACACTGAAGCATGCATTTTAAATACCTTCCTAGTATCACCAGGGAAAAAAAAATCAAAGAACAAAATATCCAACCCAGGAAATATGACTTGAGCAATAGAAAGTCATTGATTTAAAGCTTGCAGAATCCTTGAGTAATTATGCAAAATCTTTGTAGTTTTCTGGTTTAATGTATCCTAAAGCACATATTTAAAGCAATCGTGTGTCATTTAAAAGTCAGAAATGAATAAATAAAAGAAATGACTAAAATAAACTGTTGAGGGGCCAGCAGAGGACAAAAAGGATTACATCACTGGACTCCCATGTAGTTGACCACGGGACCCACTGGCTTAAAATTCATATGCACAGATGCCCAAGAAACTGTGAGGAAAATGAAGGAGCTATGGCAACATGGTCATCCTCCCTGGGGGGTGATTTCTCACTTTCTTTCTCTCTATTTCTCTCTGTCTCTCTGACAAGCATACACACCATATAGCAAAAATCTGTCTATAATATTAAAAAAAAAACTGTTGGAATATTTTTGTGTTGAGGTTTTTGTGTTAGGACGAATGGAATCCCAGAGAAAGAGACAGAGACAGTGAGAGGGAAAAAGACAAATCAGAGCCCAGGGGAGAATGGCCACATCACAATCCCTTCTCCTTCATTCTCTTTTAGAATTTTGAGCACATACACACACGCTCTCAGCATGATTTTTAAGCCACCATGTCCGGGACTTGAACCGTGATCAAATAGGAGTCCAACTATGTAACTGCTGTGCCATCTGGTGACCCCATGTTGGGATACTTTTAAAGGTGTACAGTTTTATTTTGTAGTTCTCATGTGAAATAAATATATGTTTTAAATTCAAATTAATGTATTAGAAACTAAAATATTCTACTTCAAAGTTAAATATGCTCCTAATTGAAAATAAATTAACTGATATATTAGTGATGCATAGATTTCTAGAATATTCTATAAATTTGTCTCTTTTGCTTTGTTTACAGTGAAACAACGGCACGTATAGAATAAAAGCAGAAGAAACTTTAAATGTTCAAGAGTAGGGGGACCAGCAGTTAGCGTAATGGCTATGTTGCTGGACTCCCATGTAGTCGACTGCAGTTCACATCTGGAACCCAGGGGCTTAAAACACACCGGGCGCATGTGCATGCGTGCCCAAGTTCCCGAGAGGAGAATGGAGGAGGAGGGATTGCGGTGTGGCCATCCCCCCTGGGGGGTGATTTCTCACTTGCTGTCTCTGACTGTCTGGCGAGCGCATGCACCCTATAGCAAAAACCTCTCCAAAAAAAAAAAAAAATGTTCAATAGTAGGAACTGGAGTCATGGATATGTTCTGATGATGTTTTTTCTTTGTACTCTAAAATAAAGACTATCAAAATTTGGAGGTGAAGTTTTTATTTAATAGGAGATATTGAAGTCACAGTGAAACATAATTACATGTGTTAAATTGAGGTACTTAATACGGTAAGTATTCTATCTTGTTTTAATTTTAACGTTTTAAAAATAATGATAAGGAGACCAGCGGTTAGTGTAATGGCTAGTTTGCTGGAGACCCTTGTAGTCGACCATCGTTCAAGTCCTGGATCCAGTGGCTTAAACTCACGCCAGATGCATGTGCATGTGTGCCCAAGATCCCAAGAGGAGAATGGAGGAGAAGGGATTACAGCATGGCCATCCCCCCTGGGGGGTGATTTCTGGCTTTCTATTCTCTCTGTCTCTCTCTGTCTTCCTGGCGAACGCACATGCCCTATAGCAAAAACCTTTCCCCACCCCCCAAAAAATGATAAGCATGTTAATTATATTTATGATTGAAACTGTTTAATTTTGGGGGGAAGGGAGAGATTTTTGCTATTGGTGTCTTCCTGGCGAACGAAAGACAGACAGAAAGTGAGAAATTACTCCCCAGGTGAGAGGTGGCCATGCCTAAGTCCCTTCTCTTGCATTCTCCCCTTGGGCACACATTCACGTGTGACTGGCATGAGTTTTATGCAACTAAGTCTAGGACTCGAATTATGGCCAATTAAATGGGAGTCCAGCACCATAACCGTTTTGCCATCTGCTGGTCCTGAAACTGCATAATTAAGCAAAAAACCCTAATTTTATTTAACCTAAGCAAAATCTAATTCTTATGATAAAGAAAAAATATTATTTACACTTATTTATATCCATATTTATATCTGTATATTTGTAATGTCTTTGATGTGAGAAATAGGGATCTTTCTTGGGCCTGATAGTCTCCTGACACTTCAGGACCAAAAATCTCTTTGTCCTGAGACCAATATCTAAGAGCTCAGCCTGTTGCTTTTGGGATTGTTGCAAAATGACAACATGAGAGTCATTGAAAACTTGCTTATACCTTCAATCCTTCCCTTCTCCGCACGTAAAATGGAAGAGGCTTTGGAATTTCATTAGTATGTCCAATGTCCACTATTAGTATGTCTTTTGAATTTCAAATACTTGAAATGTTTTCTTTACATTTTCTATCAAATTTCTTTATTTGGCTTCATATTTATTCAAACTCGAGCAGTTGTTATATATTGTTGTTATATATTTTCAATCCAGAGATACGCTACTTTTGTTGACGTGTTTTCGTCCAGCAAGTCACCTATGGATAAGGAATGCTGCTTGATCTCCACATGCCTGCTGTCTCAGGAAAGTATGCATTGTT
>NW_006159523.1:1210716-1249373 GCF_000334495.1 Tupaia belangeri chinensis | reverse complement strand
AGAGCAAAAGCCCCTGAAAAAAAAAAAAAAAGGCTGCCCCAACTTGGCACTATTGAACATATTGCAGTGCCAGGGAATTGCAGATGAACAAAAGGATGCACAAATAAGCAGCACAGGACATCTAGCAGGAGGCAGTAATAGAGTCAGATTTTTTTTTGTAGCAAATGCTACCTATTAGAGCAGCTACCATTCCTTCAAACCCCAGGATTTAATTCTCTTCATTCCTTTTTATCATTCTGAAGAAATAGAAATCATAAATTTTTATCTGGGCATGTATCCAAATGGAATACAGGCTATGTCTGTGTTTCCCTTACCCTCAGATATACCAATTAGGTTTTAAGTGACAGTTGGTGAGTAGAAGGGTTGTGCAGTAGATATAAAAAAGTGCTTTCAAAAAGAGCAATGCCCCCCTTCACATCCTCCAGCCCTCTGCAGGCAGCTCTGTGAGTATGATCTTCAGATCGACTGCTTTGGACCTGGACATGGATACTGAGTTCAGGGCTGGTCCTTGTGCTGTACAGACTTTCCATCCCAGCCCAGGGACATGCAGGTGGAGAGGAAGAAAATGAGTTTCTTCACTCTACTGAAATTTTGGACGTTATGCCATTTACAAGTAACTCTAACACATTAGAAATATGTAATCTGAGGGCCAGCAGTTGGCATAGTTGTTAAGGTGCTGACTCCCCTATAGCTGACAATGGTTCAACTCCTGGACCTGGTGTTTTGGAACATTCCAGGAGTGTGTGCATTTGTGACCAAAATCCCAAAAAGAAGAGAGGAGTAGAAAGGACTGATGTGTGACCATCCCCCTGGGGGAGTGATTTCTCACTTTCTGTCTTTCTGTCTCTGTCTCTACAGCGAGTGTACATACCTGATAAAGAAAAAAAAAAAAAAAAAAAAAAAAAAAAAACCTCCTAAAAAGAAAGAAAGAAAGAAAGAACCTGAAACTTGAAAGTAGGATGCCACTGAAGGCAGAAACTAAAACTGTGGCAGTGACTCAATGGTTTGGAAAATACAGAGCCAACCTAGACATTATAGATTGTAAATTTATTGGATCATTGCAGGCCAAAATGTTTAAATAATCCACACACTACTTTAAAAGCTCTACACGTGGCCACCAAGACAAGTACAGGAATGTAAAGGAAACATTTACAGTGTTGACTAATTTGGCCAATTCTCGTTTGTTTCTGGAAACAAATTTACAGAGCCGAATTCAGACTATAGCTGTCTGGTCTGCCAGCATTAGTGGGCAGTAACTGGACACCACTCTCCTCTGTTTGCAATGTGCAACCCACAGTGATCACCAGCCCAATGCTTCAGTCTTGCAATATTGAAAAAAGTAAGCTATTTATTCATAATCTTTAATTTCTTTATGATTTATAGTAAGCAATGTGTTTGAAGCTTCACTCCGGGTCACAGATTGAGATTGTGGCCACTAGCTATGCCAAGAAAATGTCAACTGGAAAAAAAGAGAACAAAATTTGTATTGCTACTTTATTACCTAATCCTTTTACTTTTGACACCTCAAGGTTGTGTTGAGAGGACGAAAAGGGAAAGCAGGTGAGCTCAGTAGCAGTGTCCTAGACAAAGCACAACAAATTATCGCAACCTTCATGGCTTAAAACAAAAGAAATGTATTCCCTTACAGTTCTGAGGGCCTTAAGTTCGAATTCAAGTTATCAGCAGATACATGTCACCTTTGGAGGTTCTATGAGATAACCCACTTTTTGCCTTTTCTCGTTTATAAGGGCTGCAGAACACTCCGGGTGGTTTCTTGGTTTTTGGTTGCAGGACTAATGTCTGTCTCCAGTTTCTGTGTCTCCTCTGTGTCTAATCCCTCCCTGCATCTCTCTTATAAGAAAGTCTGTGATTACATTTGTCAAAAACTTGAACAATTAAGGAGAAACTCCTCTACTCAAGATACTTAATTTAATCATATTTTCAGCATGCAAGGTAATATTCCCTCTTTTGTCTATACAAAAATGACATTTATGGGTTCCAGGAATTAGAATTGGATGTATCTATAGAGTCAATATTCAATGTAGCATGAGTTCACTAGCCATTAAGAAAAATCCAGCGTGATCAGCAGATCACAGAGTGGTTACTTCCCTACTGAACCTAGTGACTTGAAAATCACGTTGGTGCGTGTGTGTGCGCCCAAGGTCCTGGGAGAAAAATGGAGAAGATAGGATTAGGGATTGCGGTATGGCTATCCCCTCAGTGGGGAGGAGCCTCACTATCCCTTTCACTAGCTCTGTCTCTCTTTCTCTTTGGTGAGCACACATCGCCTATGGCAAAAAAATAAAGTCCTAGGAACCAGCAGTTAGCATAATGGCTATGTCGCTGGACTCCCACATAGTCAACCGCAGTTCCTGTCTTGGACCTGGTGGCTTAAAATTCACACCGGGTGCGTGTGTGTGCATCCCCAAGATCCTGAGAGAGAATGGAGAAGAAGGGATTGCAGCGTGACCATCCCCCCTGAGTGGTGAGTTCTCGTTTTCCATCTCTATGTCTCTCTCTGTCTGTCTGGCGAGTGCAAGCGCCTTATAGCGAAAACCTCTCCAAAAAAAAAAGTCCTTATGCCTATAGTTTTCCTATACACATACTAGAAATATATCAGAAGCCTGCTAAATTTTTAAAAATAATTTTATTTATTATTAGTTTTTAAATTTTACCTAAAAGACAGAGGTGGGGAAGACAGAGACAGACAGAGAGAGAGAGAGAGAGAAAGAGAGAGAGAGAAGAGAGAACGAACATGAGAAAGCAAGCTGCCAGGTCCAGAACTTGAATCATAGTCGGCCATGTAGGAGTCTAGCACACCACCTGCCAGCCCCAGGCTTGCTAAACTTTTAGTAATTTTGTTGTCAAAAACATCACCAGCTCATTCTTTACATTGTTTTACAATATTCTAAGCATAGAAGGAAGCCAGACACAAGACCCATAGCACCTGAAGAGAACATAGACTACAGCATCCATTTGGGTCACAGCAGTGAGGCAGGATGGCATGGACAAATCTAAAAAAATCAGGGTCTACAGTGTAAGAGCTAGCACTATTGACCCAGAAGAATATTCTCTCAGTCCTTCCCTGATACATGACCATGTCTGTGATCCAATGGCTCTTGTTTTCACTTTGTTCCTTCTCACATATAATTCCCTCACCATACCCTAGAGGTTATCACTACACTGATTTAACTGGTTACATATCCTTCTTTTCTTTATAGTTTTATTACCCATGTAACAAAGTTACATAGCTATTCCCCAGTTTGGTAACACTAATCTGTGTAACCTATATAACTGACATGGAAATACAGTACACCATCATCGCCTAATTGGTAACACTATCACTGTGCAATCAAGCATCTCTTAAATATGGGGACAGTCAGAAATGTGAGGTTAGGCACTTTCTTCCTGACAACATCACAAAGTATATAATGTAGCCTACTAGACACCAGGCTATTTGTATAACCTATTGCTTTACCTATCATATATGTGGCCCCTTATTGACTAAACATCATTATGATATATCTTAAGCACAGACCAAGGAAGCAGGGTGAGTATTCTGCCAGCTTAGCCCATCGTAACTCTTCAACCTCTTAAATGGCTGCTGGATGGGTGCAGGCACCTTTGGGATCTACTGTAAGCTGAGCCTGGGCCAGAATGTCCACACAGGATGTCTACTGCATGCCCATTCTCACAGCAACTATTATGAACTTTTGGGTTCCTGATTATCAATGTCAACTTGACATTATGCCCAATCCCTGTTGCAATATCCATTTGATATTCCTTTTCCTAGGATATGGACTCTGCTTCTCCTTAATTCATTGGGTTCGGATTCCAACACTAACTCTGGTCTGGAAACTATGTAAGGAGTATGCTTCTCCTTAATTCATTGGGTTCGGATTCCAACACTAACTCTGGTCTGGAAACTATGTAAGGAGTATGCTTCTCCTTAATTCATTGGGTTCGGATTCCAACACTAACTCTGGTCTGGAAACTATGTAAGGAGTATGCTTCTCCTTAATTCAGTGGGTTCCGATTTCCAACACTAACTCAGGTCTGGAAACTATGTAAGGAGCAATTACTTTCATTGAGATTCCCATTCTTTTCTTCTCCTTATTTGGAAGGATTGAGAAATAATTTAATTGAATATTGAATATCTCTGTGCCTTTCTCATTTGTCCCTGAGGAAGCCCTTCTCTGTGGGTCTGCACATGAGCTGCCCATCACGGTTTGGCTGCAACTCTGACTTTGCCCTCAGTGCAAAATAGTTTCTAACTAGCTTCTGATAGTTAAGTTCCACCACTGGCCTCATTTTTTTTTTCTCTCTTTTTATGAGAGAGAGAAAGAACATAGAGGGAGAGAAAGTGGCAGTGAGAGATGTTTTGCACGGTGTTTCATGGTGTTGCGATCCTGCCCCAGCCTCTCAAGGAGCCAGACTTACTCAGGCACTGGAGTGTTCAGATTTTCCTGGGAGCCAAACCTGGAACCTATGATGTGGCCCAGTCTCCCAAATGGAGGTTCTGTCAGCATGCCACCAGGGCTGCCCCTGTCCTCAAATGTTTTAAGATCCTATTATCACCATTCTTATCAAGTAATTCAGTCATCTAAATCCATCCCCTAGCAACAGGTATAGCCTGTGGAGGATGGCCAACACTAAGATTCTCAGCAATGCTGGGGGATCCTTCACTAGTGTGTTCTCCAAAATGATTAGTTGCCCTCCAAGATGCAGATTTTATTGGGGCCTTCCTAGACTACAATTCACTAACTAGGCTTTCTACTCTTATATGTTGTATTCACTCTAGCAGTTTACTTTCTCTGAGAATTTTGATCTCTTCCTCCACTTTGTGTTATGGAATTCATAGCACTTACTTTTCATCTGGACTTGTTTATGGCTTCCCCAAGTGTCTAAGAGTCATTCTACTGGGATGTGAGAATCACTCCTTGGGGTCCGCCAGAATGTTACATTCTACTTCATATCAATAAACTCTCCTTACCTAACTTTATATTTGGCTAACTCCCTCTCCCAATCCAACACCCTAAAATACAATCCTTTTATACACTGTCTTGGCTCCTGTTAATACACTATCTAGTCCCAGTGGCTCCTCACAGCTACAGTTCCTTCCTTTCCTTTGCAAATAAGGCACATTTATGAAAGTACATATTATAGTTTCTTGGCTTTGTGATTGGGTAAGATGTGAGCTGACTTTCTGATGCAATTACGTGTTTTCTTGCAAGCAGAGATATTTGCATCATCCTCAAGCAAGGTGGAAACATTAAAGTTCATCAGAAAGAAATGGTCGATTTTTATAGATCATAAAGTTTCCAAATATTAGGGAGGGGTCAAGTTTTTCAAATATATCGAAATGAAGCATATTCTGAAATCTATGGCCCAAGGTTTCAGTCCTTCTCAGTTTTGACCTTGAGTGCCATGCTTGCAACGCTGAAAAGTGAATATTTTCTGGAACCCTGACACTAATTATGAAATCCTGAAACTGATCCTCTTCTTTTTCTCCCAACTATAGGAGATTAAAACTTTTTTATATGCTGATAAGGAATTCTCCTACTTTTGTCTTAAACTTGTGATTGATGCACCTTAGCCTTTCAATATCTTTTCTAATGAATTCAAAGTCTGCAGCACAGCTATTTCTATTTTCTCTAACATCTCAAATCCTTTTACAGTACTCTGACAAAGCATGAAATTCTAAAGGTATTCCATTCTGCTTCACCACCAGTGGTTTTCTGCAAAAGGTCTGCTGGCATATTCCAGGGGCTATCAGCACTCCATGAATCCACTGGAGACAGGGTATACACTGTCAGCAACTAGCAGATGATCTACCTCAAAATCTCCGTTTTGGAGCCTAGTCTAATGGCCACTCCTGGTAGAGTATTACTGGGCATCTTCTTCAGAAAACACTCTCCTCAGAGTGGTAGTTATTGGGCATTGCTCTCGGGAACCAAAGCTACAAGATCAGGGGCAGAGGAATTGGGCAGAAAAACATTGAATTGTCTTACAATAACAGCAGAAGCCTCAATTGATTTAATGCAAAGTTGTCAGGCTGGAAAGCCCTTCAGTTATATGCCAAATTGAGGTAAGGGAGCCAGACAGTCTTATAAACACATCAAACAGTCAATGAATGTGTGGGAAGCCCTTGCTTGGAGAGTGGGTAAAGCCTTGAGCAAAACAGCTCCCTTAAAAGGAAAGCAGTCTCTAGAGATGTGCTCAGCTCTGAGCCCTTCTAAAGCAGTACTTCTGATAGTGTGGAGAAAAGTCCCAGGATCTTCAAAGTGATATCCAGCCAAGGCACAATAGCATCCAGGCCATCATGTTTTAAACCGACAATAAAGCACATCAGTAGTGTTGGCAAAATCGCTTCTTCATATAAATGTGTTCTTGCTAATGTTATACATGGAAAAACGGTCACCAACATGTTGATAGCAGTTATTTTAAGCAATTAAATGCCTGGTAATGTTTATATGTTTTCTTATTTTTGTATGCTCTTTCCATTTATTTTAAAATGAACTAGCATTCTTTATACACTACAAATGCCATGCACCTATTTTTATTATTAATATATATTATTATGTATGCATTATCTATTTTATACATATTTTAACTTGAAAATAATAGCACAAAATACTAGGATCTTGCTTTTCTCTACATCCTTGTAAGTTTTTATGTTTTACATCCATATAGAAGACAAGTCTATATATAATCAGCATTTTTTTTTTGAGAGGTTTTTGCTATAGGGCATGTGTGTTTGCCAGACTGACAGAGAGAGACGGAGAGACAGAAAGCAAGAAATCACACCCCAGGGGGGATGGCCACGCCACAATCCCTTCTCCTCCATTCTCCTCTCAGGATCTTGGGCATGCACACACACGTGCCCGGCGTGAGTTTAAGCCACCGGGTCTGGGACGCGAACCATGTTCGACTACGTGGGAGTCCAGCGACATAGCCATTTATGCTAACTGCTGGTCCCAATCAGAAAATCTTTTTAATTAATATAATTCCAGGTGGAATTACTTTCATTTTATCTTTGTTTCAAAAACTTTCAGTTAAATATTTGTAATCATTGTTCACTCTCTTAAAATATCTTAAATATCTCTAGTTTTATATATTTTATGGACTCAATGTGAATGAGAGAGTGAGAGTTTACTCTCCCTGTTTATATTTTTATTTCTGTTTTATACCTCTTGTAACCATAGTATATTTGGGTGTTATTTTGATTCCTGGGTGAAATTTGTATTATCGTTTGGTAATATGTTTCCAGAAATTGTTTGCGGGTCAATCTCCTTGTGTTTTCTGTGGATACTGTCATTTTCCTCAATAAGGTCTTTAACAGGCACTTTCTCCCTGAACTGCAGCTTGCAGTGAGACTAACAGGCTTTTGAAGTTGCTTGTTAGATTTTCTTTGATGTGTTTCTGAAGATTGTAGAGAACACAATCAACCCCTGGTGTGTTCATATATGTTTTGATGTTTTCTTGAGTCCAATTTTTGTTTCTAAAGTAGAGAAGAAGTTCACGACCATATTTCTAATAGTTTCTGTCCTTCTGAACTAACTAACATTTTACAGCATTTCACCTTCATCACTGTGAGAGCGTTAGCATGGTCACTTCCATTGCACTCCTTAAAATGGAATATAGAAAGATTATGAGATTTCAATACGCTTGTGAGAGGACGAGGTATATATTAAAATGTATCATGGCTCTTTAAAATGTTATGGTTTAATTAGATTTATATTAAATTTATTAAGAGATATTCTAGATAAAAATCAGAGTGGCAAAAGGCGATGGAGTAATAAGTCTCACAAAATATGATCTGTCTTTCCTGGATCATTTTTACCAAGAGCAAGTGAATATTTCTCACTAATTACTCCAAAAGGAACCTTTATAATTAATTGACTTGCTGATTAGGAGCTTACTTAGGGGACCTAAAGGGCCATCATTACTAATGAGATTACCCAAATCACAAGTCTAACTCTAGCAGTCAGGACACAAAAATTCTTCCCTTCCTTCTCATTTCATGTATTGTTCTATTACCAGTTAAGCACCAGTGAAAACTTACTATGACCCCCACTTAATTTGTAAGAGAAAAGCTGGGATCAACAGATGGCATAATGACTTCATCTCTGGACTCCCATGTGTCAACTGTGGTTCAAGTACTGGACCTGCCAGCTTAAAACTCAGGCCAGGCACATGTGAATGTGTGTCCGAGATCCTGAGAGGAGAATGGAGAGGGGATTGTGACATGGCCATCTCCTTCTGGGGTGGGGTGATTTCTCACTTTCTGTCTCTTTGTCTGTCTGTCTCTTTCTGTTTCTCTGGTTAGTGCACATGCCCTATAGCAAAAATTTTCCTCAAAAAAAAAAAAATTGTAAGAGAACAACAATGGGAATAATACCTATGTACAATGGGTATATGTTACAAAGAAAGTCAAATTGAACAAGATTTGCAACATTTATACAATGACATCAGTAATAATATCTATTGGTTTTATTAAATAAATATATGGTACTTTAGAAGTTAAGTGATTGTTATTTGCCCTAATACAATTACAATAGGATATTAGTACAATTGTATTAATTATATGCATTAAAAACTTATTTACTCATAGAAATGAGAAGACTCAAATGGCACGCTTGTTGTTTTGGAGCTTGTTTTGTCTGCACATGACTTTGAATTTAACCATTGTAGCCAACTCTCCACTTGTTTCTCCACTGGTGTTTGTTTGGCTTGAAGATTAGTATCAGGTAAAGTCATGAGATGTCAAGTCAAAAATCAATCTTTTATTTTGTAGAAATATTATTCAAACATCTCAACTTCTAGGAGGTTTGGCTAAGTACTGTTCTCTAGCTTCACCGTATGCAAATAATATCACTGCATTTGCATCATTATCTTTATTTGTTTATACATTACCTCCATAAATAGAGTGATGTGAGGAAACGCCTTGAAATAGAGATTCATTTCTCACTTGCTGCCTGGAGTATGCATGACCAATAAACGCTGACTTACTAAAATGAGTGCCACCTCTGATATTTCCTGCTAAGATGGTGAACTTGAAAGACTATCTACTTCTGCCCTCAGAAATCAACTTTGGATAAACTATAAAGAAAAAACTAAAATCCAGGAAAAAAATAAGGCAACACTAATAAGCAGCAGTAAATATCTTAGGTGCAGAGGCAAAAAGGAAAGGTAAAGGCAGGAAAAACTTCAGAAGATGATGGACAACTTCAAACAGCTTGTTGAAAATGGAAACCAAATATAAGTTTTGTCACAGAAACATTGAAATCCATGCATGGTATTTTCATAATGCACATTTTCCGTTAACTTTTTGAAGACCTCTTACATATACAACTCTTGCCCCCCAAAAGCCCTAGGTATAAGACAAATAAAATAATAAGGGAATTACTGTTGAATTAAGTTGTTGTAAAATCAGATCATTCTATTTGCCAAAGGCTCCTCTAGGACCGTAAAAGTGCAAAGAGAGAAGAATCTATTTTTTCAATAGAAATAATGACAAGATTCAGGATACAGAGAGAGCACTAATAAATCAATAAGAAAAGTATAAAAATAATATATCCCAGAATAGGTATATTTTTGAACACCCACTTCACTAAAAGGAGAATTCAGTTTTTATTAAAGCATAGAAAAAAATGTGCTCAATTTCATTAATATTCAGAGAAAATTGTAACTTTAGTTAGGTACCACTGCATCGGATGAATAATAGTAAAACATATGATAATATCAAGTGTTGTAAAAAAGAGTTTGAATGTTTACTAATTGTAATGTTAATTGCTTCAATTACTTTGGGAAATAATTGCGTATTACCTATTAATGCAAATCACATGCCTACCATACCAGTAACAATTCTACCCCGAAGTGTGTTCCCAACAGAACTGTGCACACTTGCGTATAATATGATTTTAATAGCAGTACTATTTACAACACAAAAACAAACAAACAAACAAAAAAAGAAACAAAATCCGTTAAAGCAAACTAAACGTGCCAACACCAGAGTAAGTTGTAACATACTAACACAGTGGAGTACTAGGCAGTAATGTTAGAAAATAAACAAAATGCTGTCACATTCCACATTGTGGATATGTCCACCAAATGTAATGGTAAGAGAAAAAAGCCAGATATGAACCAATACATACTAAATTGTATTAGAGAATCACACAGAACAGTAACATCAGAATGCCAGCTATTTCCAAGCTATGTTCTTGTTTTATCAAATAAATGGAACAAGCTCACAGTTGGCCCACACTATGAGAAATGTTAAGGTAGAAATTATTGCTGAGGTAGCAGCAGGTGGCATGGTGACTGGGGCACTGGATTGTCACGTGTCTGACTGCAGTGTCAGTCCTGGACCTGGTGGCTTGTTTTCTTGCTTTCCTTCTCTTTCTCTCTCTCTCTCTGTCTCTGTCTGTTTCTCTGTCTGGTGATCACACATACCCTACAGCACATTTTAAAAAATAATAATAATCAATATTTTTTTTGAAAAAAGAAAAATTTATCTATAATATGAGTAATTACTTATAACCAGTGTTCTCTGAGGTTCCTCCTTTGAAGAGTCGGTTGAACAAAGACTCAGGGAGCTGGAAAAAGACAAGAGGCACTGATAGATGTCATGTTGTTTATTGGCTGAGTTTAGGGGAAGCTCACAGAGTTCTAATGGTGCTTGCAGATCACTTCCTCCTTCTGGAGCTCACTGTGCACAGAGTTGAGTAAAGTCAAGCCTAGGCTGAGCTGAGAGAAGGCCACTAGAGTGGAGCTAACTTAACCAAGGTTGAGCTGAGGTGAGCATGGCCAGCTAACCAGGTGCTCCCTTTCTCTTAAAGGGGTTGCAGACAATAGTGGCTCATTGCCAAAAGCAGATGTGTATTATATGTAATGGTGTAAAATAACAGTCATAATTACATAATAAGCATATAAGCACAGTAGAACTAATAACATAAATTGTTTATCTTGTGGCCTTCAAACATGATTAGTTAGGGAGTGACAGAGCCAGACGAAATCCTTCTCCTGACTCCATTTTCCTTACAACCAGAACTAGATGAACAAACTTATACCATCAGTTTTTTTTAAAAAGAATATCTTATAGTTTATAAAGAAATAAATAATATTTAGGAAAATGAGTGCCAATATGTATATCATAGTCTTGTAGTTATTTTGAAAAATCACAATTTCTCTTCCTCCTCCCTCCAAAAAGAATTGTATTCCTATCTGCATTCAAGAATGTTTGGTTATAGCTTGGTACCTCACTGAAAGTCTGTGATTTTTTTTTTTATGATTTATTTGTCAATTTTGAGTGACTGTTTATATTTAGATTTCATGTTAACTGAGAATATTAACATCTATTCATAATTATGCCTTTAAGTCTTGGCAAAAATGCAATCTTTTCTAAGAAGCATTTCAGTAAACTAGAGGTCAAAGTAATTTATTTATTCAACTAGAGTAATAGCCATTACTGTCTCTAATACTTAATCAAAAATTAATCATTTAACTGTTAAACAAAGTTATTACATTACTTAACATTCATTTTAGTACTAGTTGCATGCTCAAACAAAAAAAAAACCAAGCTTTTAAAAGTATTATATATTTGAATTCATAAATAAATCTTGGAGTATACATTGAAATGCACATATGGTTAGCTAAATATTTTATCATATATTAATATTCTCCTCTGTAAATAAACCATACAATTAGCTTGAGTCAACATAAGCTTAAAACTGTGCAGTTTTTACAAAGAATATTTCGGTGGGTGCTAGGTGTTATTTAGTACTGTTTAACATTTAAGACTTGGTAACTATTATGTCTTGTTTGCCAGTGAATTACTGACTTTCTATTCTATAAAAATACATGCATATTAATAGTAAAAGTGGAACTCATCCTGCAAAGGAGCGGACAACATATATATCTTCACTAATCCTTCTGAAAATATCATGCACATATATATTATTTTCTACAAGAACATTATGTGATTAATATTTGTAATTATTAAAATATAAAGCACATGTCAAACTTACAGTGAAAATAATATCATTATCCTAGAAATTTCTCCCTCATGCTTATCAATCTCTAGTCTTTTTCTAGATGTGATTTTGAGAAAATCTAATTATTGAATTGCCTAATTACTAGAGAATATATCTTAAATGCTAAAGTTACATATCTCTTGTACAGTATTGTGTTTAATAATATGTGATTTTTCTAACATTTTAAAACTACTTAGACCTTTAATAAAATGAATTTTGAGGGATAAGAAAGTGACAAGGAATAGACAAATGGTTTTAAATGCTTTTGATAGCCCATTTTCCCAGAAGTTTTTGAAGCAAGGGCTGTAATTTCCACTATTACAGTAAGCTATTTATTCTGAAAACAGGAAAAGAATATCTGTCATTTGGATATTTTAAAATAGCCTCCCATAAGACCTTGCTGACAAATGAAGCTTTGTGCTGTCGGGCTATAATGCAGGAATTGAGAACACAGTATCCCTTTTCTTATTGTCCATGTGTACTTAGAGGGCTTTCCTCCATCGTGAAATAGTGTTCTTCACTTTGGAGTCTTCAGCACCTTTTAATTATAGTATCAAAATTTATTTAGGAATACTCGATCTCTAAAGTAATTGAAGAAATCTATTAGAATAATAGCTCTTGCCCTTTGATTGTGTGTGCATGTGTATGTGTTTACCTTTAATAGTGAGTTAGTGGGCCAGCAGGTGATGTGATAGTTAAGGTGGCTAAATTCCACATGGCCAACTGCTTGGTTGGAGTCCCGGATACAGTGGCTCAAAAAATATCCTGGGTGCAGGTGTGTGTATGCCCAACATCTGAAAAAGAGGGAGAAATGAGAAAGAAGAAATTGCAGCAGGACCACTCACCATGAGAGGTGCTTTCTCACTGTCCTTCTCTCCTTTCTCTCTTTGGCTTTCTCCAGCGGGTTCTCACACCCTCTAGCTAGTGAATTAGCTCCAAGCATTCAGGACAGCACTTTTGTCCTATTCTTATATAGCAGTTCTTATTGCAATGTCAAAGCAGTGATAAGGAGCCCTGAATAATCCTTCTTCAGACAACATGCTACTGGAAAACTTAACTTCATCTCTTGACTGATGTGATAATTTAGTGAATGAAATAAATATCTAATTTTAGGAAAGCAGGACCACAAGGTCTAACATATTCTTTTCACGTTGATGGGTAAAGCCTTATAGGAGATTATAAGGGACGCAACAGAAAATGTTGCTCTACCCACCTTTTCTATAGGGAATGAACAAGTAGTACCATGCTGCATGTGACTTTTCTAATCAGAGAGAGATTTTGTGCATGTGAAAAGTACTAAAAAAAGAAAAATAATTTATGTGCATATGGGAGGTTTTGAAATTGGTTAATTAGAGAAAATGGAGGGGTATTTAAGCACTCAACTGGTAGGTCTAATGTGCAGGTATTATAGCAATAAATCATTTCAGGCTTTTCTGGGCTATTTTATATGAATGAGGAACAAAACATTCTTGTATTACTCATGTTTTATCAGAATGACTCATCTTATTAAAAAGTTCTTCATCTCATTAAAAATATTTTTCCTCAAGGTAAATAATGTATTACATTTAGCAATTTACATTTTTGAAAGGGAAGGTGGGGGGGGGATAGAGGTGTGGTTACCTTGGGGACAGTTCTTAAATTATTTACATAAATATATTGTTTGCCAGATATATGGAATGCCAGATAAATATTTTATAGCATATTAGAGTCCAGTTCAAAATGATTCTCTGTTATATTCTGGAATCATGGAAAGGCATTATAGGAGTATAGAATATAGAGGTAATTAATCATAAAACTTACTCAATATAGCACTTAGTCAAGTTGATGAAATTTGAATCTTATAAATGAAGCACATTACCAAGCTCCAGGGGAAATACACACACACACACACACACACACACACACACACACTCATATACACACCCAAATATGGTCAAGTGTTGCTTAAAAGCAGGGCTATATACTGAGGACAGTGTCCACAGGTAGAAACAAATAGACTGCCCTTACACAAACCTAGATGCTGCAGCCTACCGCAAACCTAGGCTAGATGGGCTCTCTGATTGCTCAGCAGCTATAAACCTGCTCAGGAAGTCACTGTGCTGAATACCGTAGGCAACTCTAACGCAGCGGTAGATGTTGGTGTTTTTAAACATAGCTAGACACAAAACAGGTATTGTAAACCTATGGCAGAAGAGATAAAATATGGTACTTACCATGAACGGAGCTTGCCGTCTGGAAGTTGCTCTGGGTGAGTGAGTAACTGCGTGGTGAGTGACCATGAAGGCCTAGGACATTACAGCACATTACTATAGACTTTATCAACACTGCACACGTAGACTACACTAAATGTATTATTAATACTTTATTTTTAATAATAGATTAATCTTAGCTTGCTATTATTTTCTTACTGTATATATGTTTTAATTTTTAAAAACTGTTTGCCTCTTCTGTAATAACACTTAGTTTAAAACACAAATATAGTGTGTGGCTATACAAGAATATTTTCTCTCATATCTTCATTGTATAAGATTTTTCTATTTTTAAATTTATTTATGTATTTACTTATTACTTTTAAAATGTTTTTGTTAAAAATTGCGATACAAATGCATACATTAACCTAGACTTGCACAGGATATGAATCATTAATATCACTGCCTTCTAACTCCACATCTTGTCCCGCAGGCAGGGCTACGATGAACAGAATAACACAAGATTGAAGCAAGCACAGATAGAATGATATGATCAAGAGACACAGTAAACAGGAGCTACATGAGGCTGTTGCCAACATAACATGACATACTTTTATTTTTTATTCTAGGTTTTTGCCATAGGCACATGTGCTCGCCAGAGAGAGGGAATGTGAGAAATCACCGCCCCCCCCAGGGAGGATGGCCACACTGAAATTTCTTCTCTATTCTGGGTTTTGGAATGTGCACACTCACATGCCCAGAGTCATTTTCAAGCCACCGAGCTGGTTCTCTACTGTGTGGGAGACCAACACTTTACCCACCATGCTACCTGCTGGCCCCAGCATTACGTACTGTTTTACAATAACTATTTTCTTTTTATTGTAAGTAGAATGAGTACATCTAAAATAAATATTCAAAGTATATTACAGGCTCAGCCTTAGTAGCACAGGCAGTAGAGCATCGCTGCATGATATTTGAGCCACACGGGAAGGCCATGGCTTTGGTTTTCAGGTCATACTGAACGCCAGTCATGTTGATGATCCTGGTGGCCTGGAAGCCTACGGGGAGGGTCAAAACATGACAAGATTCTGTAAGAAAGCTCAATCTCTCATTCTCTCTCTCTCTCAGAGAAGTAAATAAATAAATAAACTTTTAAAAAATATATTTGCTAGTAAATTCAGAAACCAGTAATGTAGTCATTAACTATCAAGTACTGTGCCCTGTACATAATTGCATGTGCTATGTTTTTATGACTGGCAGCATGATAGGTTTGCTCACACCAGCAACACTGTAAACACATGAGTAATGTGTTGTGCTATGACATTGCGGTGCCTACAGTTCCACTAAGAGATAGGACTCCTTCAGTTTCATTACAATTTTATTGGACCACCATTGTACATGTGATGTGGCCTTGACTGAAATATCGTAATGCGGCATATACCCTATATTTTTCTACATGCTCTGAGAGTATAAAATAGACAACAAATTAATATGAGATTACTGATATTATTTGAATATCCCTCAACATTCATATATTGAAATCTGTTGAGCATTTTTAAAAGTTGAGAGGATAGAGGTCTAATGTGATTATTATGTGCAAAGACGGGGCCTTTGGGAAGTGATTAGGCATCGGGGGGAGTCCACCATGATTGGTTTAGAGGAGACATAGACATGAACACAGATCCATGGTCTGCTCAACCTCTTGTCATGTAATGACCTGCACCACCAGAGACAGCACCAACCAGAAGACCCTTGCTAGATGGGGCCCCTTAACTTTGACATCAAAATCATAAACTAAATAAAGCCATGTGCTTTAAAAATTACCCAGACTCAGATATTTTTATTATTAAAAATATAACAGATGAACACAATTAATAAACACACAATGATCTCAGGATGACTTATTAAAGGGAAGTTACATTTTGAATGTATCTGCATAGAATTCAGCAATGAAATGCTATATTTTGATCTGTGAAACTTTCAAGGACTGTTCAACCTCAGTAAACCAAAACATTTGGACAGGGGACTAGGAAACTGGACATGAGGAGGCAGGCAGGAAGAAAAATGAAAAAAAGAAAAGAAAAACTTCTTCAATACTTTACTTAGGATTGCAAGTAATCAATCATAAAATGTGTTTGCCTTGGAAAAAAAGACAAATTTAAATATAGAAGGACAGATTTATCACTATTCTTCCTATTGTAAGATGCTTTTCAAGGGGCATAGAAGGGTCACATTTACATACATTAATCTTGGGAACCAGCAGTTAGCGTAATGGCTATGTCTCTGGACTCCCACGTAGTCGACTGCGGTTTGCGTCCCCGACCCAGTGGCTTAAACTCAAACCAGGCATGTGTGCGTGTGTGCCCAAGATCCTGAGAGGAAAATGGAGGAGAAGGGATTGCAGTGTGACCATCCCCCCTGGGGGGTGATTTCTCGCTTTCTGTCTCTATGTCTCTCTCTGTCTGGTGAGCGCACGCGCCCTATAGCGAAAATCTCTCAAAAAAAAAAAAAAAAACTTAGGGAACCAGCAGTTAGCATAATGGCTATGTCGCTGGACTCCCATGTAGTTGACCGCGGTTCATGTCCCAGACCCGGTGGCTTAAAACTCACGCTGGGCGTGTGTGCGTACGTGCCCAAGATCCCGAGAGGAGAATGGAGGAGAAGGGATTGCGGCATGACCATCCCCCTTGGGGGATGATTTCTCGCTTTCTGTCTCTCTCTGTCTGTCTGGCGAGCGCATGCACTCTACTTAGCCTTGTCTTTGCTGCATTCTATGGTTCAAAAATAGTCAAATCCCATCTATATTCTAGTGGAGGAAACTTAGATCTTTCTACTCAGTGGAAAGAACAATGATAAATGTATAGTCGATAGCACACAAACTTATATATAATGTTTGTTTGAAAATCTGTGATGAAACTGCTTTGGAATATTTCTTAGAAAATGTAATATATTAAAATACAGAAGAAGGCAAACAAATATTCCATGGGTGGGAGAGAGCAGTCCCCCAAAATATAGTGCGTAGAATTTTCTTTTTCTTGTAAACTTATTTTCTATTTAGTGTCCCCTCCATATTCATTGATTCATTGTGATTGTTGGATAGTCTCTTTTTGTTTTGGTTTCAGTGACATCATTTCAAATTTGAAACAAATACAGAAAAAATGGCTCTACAAAGTTTTTCTATATGATATCTAAAATAGTATAGTTACACAATAAATTAATTTTGTAGACCTTGAGGTTTTAATTTTATGTAAATTATATACTGTGTGTTTATATCATTACCCAAGAATCATTTAAAGTACATCCGCACATTGTCCCATGTCTCATGGGGAAAAGTTTGTGTATTAGACTATCCCTCTTCAAATGATCCCTTTTCATTTTCATTGTGGTATGAAGAATTCTAAAATTTTCCCTCTCTCCAACGATTCCTACCTTAATCCTCAGAACCATATGCCAAGGTAGTACTTTTTTTCTCTTCAATTGGTTCAAGCTTATTTTGCCAAAATGAAGAGAATATATTCTAATCAATAAATTAAATCACTCATAATTGGAATATTTGTGTTTCTCCCCAAATTAATGTTGAAATTTTATCGCCATTTTGGTATTACTAAGAGGTAGGTTCTTTGGAGAAGTGGTTAAATCATGAGGGCAATGTCATTGACCCTCCTGACTTAGCCCCCCAGGTGCTAGACCCGTGAAGAAGAGATTGGAGGCCATTTATAAATTGCCCAGTTTCATATATTTTGTTATAGCAGGAAGAATAGATTAAGCCAGGCGCCATTGACATGTTTTAGGGTTTTCCAGAGAAACAGAGTTGATAGAAAATATATTGGGCTGTCAGAAAAGTCATGATACATTTTTGTATGGAAAAATATGTCATGACTTCTCCCAAAACCTAATATGTAGATATAGAGGAGGATATTATTGGAATTGACTCACGTGATTATGGAGATAAAGAATCTCATTAAATGCTATGTACAAACTGAGGAACCAGGAAAGTCGGGTCTGAGAGTCAGAACCATGGGAACTGAGAGTGTATGTAATTCCCAGTCTGAGGACGAAGGCCTGACGGGGGAAGAGGGAGTTGCTACTGTGAGTCCTGTAGTCTAAAGGCATTTGAAAGATGCTCCAATGTCTGACACCAAGAGGAGAGATAGATGACTCAATTCAAGTAGAAATAAACAGCTGGCCCTTCCTCTGCTTAGTGATGGTGCCCACCCAGATCGGTGAGCACAGATTATACCCATTCAATCTACTGACTCAAATGCCAATCTTTCTGGAAATAGCCTCCCAGACATATGCAGAAATAATATTATGCCACCTATATATGCACTCTCTAACCCAAATTGACACAGAAAATTAACTGTTACAAAGTATTTCATGACTTGTTCTCTACTATTAAAAATGTGATTTTTACAATAGCAAAAATATTCAATGTGAATTACTTTTTGTAAGAACACATCTTTGGAAAACTTTTAAAAAATAAAAGTGATGTGGGAGCAATTGGAGAAAATAGCAGTTATTTTAAAAAGTTACTTGTTTCTAACACATATAAATAACTGGAGGCAAATGTTGTAAGACATATGCAAGAATTTAACCATTTTCAAATTCTACCCGAAGGTATTTGGAAAGCATTTTTGAAAACAGCCATCAATTTTATATACCCTCATAATAATTTATTATAAGTAAAATTATTCTGTTATGAAACTTTGAAAATGTATTATTTTAATGTGTAATTTCATTAAATAATCAAACATAAACTGAGCCTAACTATTAAAAAAAAAGTTTCTGAAAATCTGGCAGTTTTCTAGCCTAGAACAATCCTTAGCACAATATCTGAGTATTATAAAGTCAAGGTCAGATTTTGATTGCTGCATACTCTTGGGAATGTCCACAAAATGTCCTTATATCCAGGTTGGTTTTTTTGGGGGGGGATTATATCCAGGTTGTTTTTTTGGGGGAGATTAAGAACATACATATCCAGGTGATAATACAAAAACAATAAATGTATTTTCTTTTTTTTCTTGAGCTTTTTGTTTGTTTGTTTAGAGTGCATGTACTTGCCAGAAAAACAGAGAGACAGAAAGCAAGAAATCACCCCCCAGAGGGGATAGCCATGCTGCAATTCCTTTTTCTCCATTCTCTCAGGATCTTGGGCACGCATGCACACACACCCAGAGTGAGTTTAAGTCACCGGGTTTGCTACTCGAACTGCTATCAATTACATGGGAGTCCAGTGACACAGCCACTACTCCAACCACTGGTCCCTCTTTACTTCTATTATCACAATAATTCTAAGAGTCTGTAATGATGAAAAATTTACTAACAGCTAATATAAATATCCCGAATAGAATTCTCTTTGTATAGTTACAGTGCACATCATTTGACAGCTTTTAAAGCATAGCAATAGATATAATGTTATAAATAACTAGGGAACCAGCAGTTAGCCTAATGGCTATGTTGCTGGACTCCCACGTAGTTGACCGCAGTTTGCATCCCGGACCCAGTGGCTTAAAACTCATGCCGGGCGCCTGTGTGTGCGTGCCCAAGATCCTGAGAGGAGAATGGAGGAGAAGAGATTGCAGCATGACCATCCCCCCTGGGGGGTGATTTTTCGCTTTCTGTCTCTCTGTCTCTCTCTGTCTGTCTGGCGAGCGCACGCGCCCTATAGCGAAAAAAACTCTCAAAAATATTATAAATAACTAAAAAAGAAATATTCATTTGTAAATTCATGATGCTGTTTCATTCCATAATCACTAAAGAGCCATGGTTTACCAAAGAAAGAGTAATATGACTACAATATCAAAGTATTGCTCAGTTTTGCTTTTTTAAGAAACATTTTTGTTATAGAGCACATATAGTTGCCAGAGAGTCAAGAGATAGACAGGGAGACAGGAAGAGAGAAATTACCATCCTTTCTACTCCAGTCTCCTCTCAGGATTTTGGGCATGCACACACATGAGCCCAGAATGGGTTTCAAGCCACTGAGTTTAGGACTCTAACCATGGTCAGTCATGAGGGACTTTAGCAATGCAACCATTATTCTATCTGCTGGTCCCTATTGCTCACTTTTTACTTGGCAAGATTTGATTATGTAAAGAGAGGCAGTAGGAAAAATACTGCCTTTATTGAGAGAAAATATTGATAAGATGAAAACCCCAGTTTTTCCCTTGTTACTTATTAATAATTATCTTGTAAAGAAGGGGATAAGAAAAGTGACAAAGTCTAGATTCAAAATATAGATTGAGGGACCAGGGCCAGGTGGTGTGGTGGTTAAGCTGCTGGACTCCCATGTGGCTGACTGTGATTCGAATCCTGTACATGATGGCTTGAAACTCACTCTGGACATGTGTTCATGTGTACCCATAATCCTGAGAGAAGAATGGAGGAGAAAGTACTCCCTGAGGAGTGATTTCTTGTTTTCTATCTCGTCTCTCCAGTGAGAACACATGCCCTATAGCAAAAATCTCTCTCTCCAAAAAAAAGAAAAACTAAAAGGTACAGACTGAGACAATAGCTTGATTTGCTCAGTGCACAGTTTATTAAGTTAAAGTTTTTCAATGACAGAACATAGAACCCAGTGAATACAAAAGAAAAAAATATATATAGGTCCCACAGATTACTTTTAGATAAGACATTTGGCTTTTAACTTTTAAAATGGTCAGATAAAAATATCTGAAAATCTCAATAAATAACAAAAAAAAAATATAGAGGTTTAGAAAATTAAAGTCTGTACTATAAACATATGTGAACATCCACTGCCTAAAGTGGACTTAAGTTTCCAGATGTTTACCATTAAACAATAAAAATTGGATATGGGACCAGGAGGTGGCATGGTGATGAAGGTGCTGGACTCCCACATGGCCAACCGTGGTTTGATTCTTGGATCTGTTGGCTTGCTTTCTCACTTCTTTCTCTCTCACTCTTTGTGTCTTTCTGGTCAAATTAAAATAAATAACAATAACCAATAAAATTAAATGAATAACAAAGAACTTTCTATTCCATGAAAGTAGTTTTCCTATTTTGAGAACTGATGGCCAAACTGTCAGAAATGAAAGCCTAAGTCTCTCCATGATTCAAACAATCCAGACTAGCTGAAGTTGAGGATAGAAAAAGACATGATAGGGACCAGCAGGTGGCATGGTGGTTAAGGCCCTGGACACTCTCACATGGCCGACCAGGGTTTGAGTCCTGAATCTGGTGGCTTGCTTTCTCACTTCCTCTCTCTTTCACTCTCACCCTCTGTGTTTCTCTGGTCAAATTAAAAAATAAATGAATGAAAAAATAAAAATAACATAAATAATTATTAAAAAAAGAAAAAGACATGATAAGAAGTAATGAGTCTCAGAACTAGCTGTGTTAATGGCTTTTGTTTAATTTGATGACTGCTTTTAGAGTGTTTTCAGAAGATGGGTTAGTAAAGATTTTCAGTTAAGATGTATCTATACCTAACAAATTACGATCTATCTATCTATCTATCTATCTATCTATCTCTATCTATACTATATCTGTTTTTCTACATCTGTCTATACTATAACCTTGATGGGTCACCTATGCTATGCATCATAGATTTTTCTTTCTTTTTTGAACACGAACTTTAAATATTTAAAATCATTGCTCAGACACATACAAAAATTGACCTGTGGGCTGGATTTGACCATGGTCCTAGTTTTCTGATTCTTGATTTTAAAAAGTTACAGCTAACAGAGACCAGATAGTGGCACAGCAGGTCACATGGGACACTTGCAAGGCGGACCCACATGGGAAGGTTCCAGGATCTGTCTGAGTACATCAGACTTAAATGTCTTCATGATGTGAGTTGTCTAACGCTAGGCGTGGATTGTGGCATGAAGATTCTGTTGGACACACTCTCTCTTTTTCTCATACCATCTTTGTCTCCTTTCCCTATGCAAGAAATAAATACACTTTGAAAAAAGGATAGCAACTAACCACAATTTTCAAGAACTGGATTTTCCTTTCCTTATCAGGGGAAAAGTCAGAACATCTTATTTTGTGGTACAATTTTAATATCCTAAGAGTAAATAGTAGATCTGATATATGCAAATGATGGGCTGAATGAATGCAATTTACTTATAACTCCAAAGTCATGCTCTCTGAAAACGGTAATATCCATTCTGTATTTTGGATATGGTTGTTGTATTCCCCACATGCATTGCTACCAACAAGGATGATGGGGCTATCATTGCGCTCAGTCTTTGGTGTCACCCGTGGGCAAATCAAATGCTTCAATGCATGCGCAGCACACTGCGATCCTTTACCAGCTCTCTCCATGTACGTTGTCATAACCTTTTTGTACCAGTCTGGCAGGAATGGATGGTTAGTTTGCACTGATGCTGTGCTCAGCTCTGTAACCAACTCTCTCATATGATACTATCCTACTCTACTTTCAACTCCCCTCCCCATTCCTCCTTCTTTTGGTTTCAACCTTCTCTAAAATGTTATCACATAAATACTTTATCTTGTATATTGTTTTCTAGATTATTCATGTAAAGAAAACACAGCTAAAAGTCTCCTTAATTGACACAATGTTGTATTGAAGAGACAAACAAAGGTAGACTTGCTGTATAAGTCAAGTCCACTACTCAGTGGTAGCTGAAATGGAAAGAAAAAGCAAGATATCAGATGCCAGTTTCTAGAATTCTTCTAGAGAATTCATAAAGAGGAATAGAGTAGAAAAGTTAAGTTATTTCAGAGGAAAGTCAGCAATCTCTTCTCCTCAATTTTTTTATCGGAATCTTGGGCACACATGCACACACACCGGCCATGAGTTTAAACTACTGGGTCCGGGACTCGAACCGTGGTCAGCTACACGGCAGTCCAGCAACATAGCCATTATGCCAACTGCTGGTCCCAGTGGCCTTTGCTTTTAAATATACCAAAATAACAAATGCTTTTTCTAAAATAATCTGTATTTAATTTTTATTATGTGACATAGGAAGTGAATGTGATAGGAATAGGAAGTGAGAATTTGATAGTAAGTGAGAATGTTTTAGAAGATCTAAGACTTTAAAAAGTATCTTTAATATTGGGAAAATACTAACATTTCTTATTTAATACTTACTTTCAACTCCCCTCCCCATTCCTCCTTCTTTTGGTTTCAACCTTCTCTAAAATGTTATCACATAAATACTTTATCTTGTATATTGTTTTCTAGATTATTCATGTAAAGAAAACACAGCTAAAAGTCTCCTTAATTGATACAATGTTGTATTGAAGAGACAAACAAAGGTAGACTTGCTGTATAAGTCAAGTCCACTACTCAGTGGTAGCTGAAATGGAAAGAAAAAGCAAGATATCAGATGCCAGTTTCTAGAATTCTTCTAGAGAATTCATAAAGAGGAATAGAGTAGAAAAGTTAAGTTATTTCAGAGGAAAGTCAGCAATCTCTTCTCCTCAATTTTTTTATCGGAATCTTGGGCACACATGCACACACACCGGCCATGAGTTTAAACTACTGGGTCCGGGACTCGAACCGTGGTCAGCTACACGGCAGTCCAGCAACATAGCCATTATGCCAACTGCTGGTCCCAGTGGCCTTTGCTTTTAAATATACCAAAATAACAAATGCTTTTTCTAAAATAATCTGTATTTAATTTTTATTATGTGACATAGGAAGTGAATGTGATAGGAATAGGAAGTGAGAATTTGATAGTAAGTGAGAATGTTTTAGAAGATCTAAGACTTTAAAAAGTATCTTTAATATTGGGAAAATACTAACATTTCTTATTTAATACTGAATCTTATTTATATAAATTTACAAGTATAACTTAAATATGTTTCTATTTCAATTAAGAACTCATTTCAGAAAAACATTCCAAATGGCTGGATCACACATGACTGACTGTATAGTTTAAGTCCCTGATCCTGTGGTTTAAAAATCAGTCCTAGAATGTGTGTTTGTGTTCAAAATCCCAAGCGGAGAATGAAAGAGAAGAGATTCCATTACAATCATCCAATCTGGGGGATGATTTCTCCTTTTTCTGGCTCTTCTATCTCTCTGTGTCTCTGGTAAGTGTGTGTACCCTATATGGTTAGTTGATGTACCCTATAGCAAATTTTAAAAAAAATTCTGAATGCATTGCTTCTTTCCATTTCTGTTATTCTGTTTACATATAAAAATAATTTTCTTCATTCTTCCTGGTAGACTCTCAACACCATTATGTTAGATTTAGACGAAATGTGTTTATTTAGAGGACCATGTGACTGAACAAATCCTCCCAAGTTCGTAAGAGACAAGTACACATTTCTGAGTTACTCGTAACAGAAGACAGTTTTAAAACACATAGAAGTTAAGAATGAATAAAGTATGGTCTGGAAGGTATAATAATTTTTGTGAAGTGCAGCCAAGAATGTCTCTTTCTATAATAGCTATTGAATTTACAAACACAATTAAGAAGAGCTACTAGGCTCATGCATCAATTGGACCTGAAGTCTTTACTGAAAACTCCCATTAGTGTCAAAAGGAAGAAATAAGAGCAAGTTTTACTAACACTGTTAGATTTTCTAATGTAAGAAAGGATAGCAGTGAAGGAACTGTTCAATGCATCTACAGGGTAGTTTTTAATGAATTATTATAGAGACAGTATAGCTGTAACATTTTTATTTTTTTATTTGAATGTTCACTTGTTCGTAAGACTATACCACACTGAAGGGGAAAATATAACTATGCCACAGGAAATACAGAAAATTCTCAATATAATTAACATGCATTTTATTTGTTTGCTTCCTTCCTGTTTTCATACACACCAAAAAATTTAAATAAGTTTTATTACATTTTGCTAAATTATTGGTAAAACCTGAGGATGAATTTTACATTCCAATGCTTGAATATGTCGAATGACGTGGTGAAAGAGGGAATAAAAATTAGTAAGAATGTTATAAAGTCTTAATATTTAAGCAATGAAAGGAAAATAATATGAAGTATAGGAATGAATAAATTATCTAGTATATAATAGATGAGAAAAGCTCTTTTGATTTTTCATAAGGATATGTACTAATTCAGACAGCTAAGACACATCAAATAACTTCCCTGTATTATCTGACTTAAACTTATGCTAATTAACGATTTTATAGTGTTTTGTTAACAGAGTTCTTATTTTCTTTAAAAGAAAAAAGCAGTGCCTGAGGAATGTCTAATGTTTTCTTTAAAATGGTCTTGTTATTGATTCAGGTAGTATTATTTATAATTAAAAAAAATACCTTCCTATTTTGACTGCTTTTCTTACTTTTGTAAAGTTGCTTATGAAAATCTTTGGTCTTATGAACAAGTTAGATTTGTATCATTGATTCTTCATTTATGTAATACGCTAGCCAATTTTAATCTACAAAAATAGCAATTGTCATTCAGCTCAATTAAGTATGAATGGTACCTGGACATGACAGAAATTTCTACTAAACTGAAATAATACTTTAGGCTCAACCATAGTGACGCAGGCAGCCAAGGGTGCTGCATGATGCTGGAGGCCATAGGAGAAGGCTCTAGGTTCGTGGCCCTCGCCTACCTGAATACGCTGAGGGCACCCGAGTGCCGTGATCCAGGAAGGAATGCTGGGGGCATGACTGTACTATGAAGACCCCTCAAAGGTCTCTTTCTCTTTCTCTCTCTTTCATGAAGACAATATATAAACATAAATGATAATAACTATACAATTTGTACGTGGAAGCTAATAAATAGTTTTCTTTTGAAATTATGCAATAATCATTGATGTACCTTAAAATATGAAGGAAAATAGGTAAGAATACTTTGTTTCTTGATTACTTCCATGTGTATTGTTAGGTCTGTGGATTGCCATAGGCTCCTTTAGCAAATCGTCTAAAGATTTTTTTTAACCATTAAAAAAAAATAGCATCAAGGAGACCAGCAGAGGGTGAAATGATTACATCACTGCACTCCCATGTGCTCAACTGTGCTTTGGGTTCAGGACCCAGTGGTTTGAAAGTCAATCTGGGTATGTGTGTACATTGTGCCCAAAACCCCAAGAGAAGAATGGAGGAGAAAGGATTGTGGCATGGCCATCCCCACCCACAAGGGGTAATTTCTTGCTTTCTCTCTCTCTCTCTCTCTGTTTCTCTAGTGAGCACACACACCCTATAGCAAATGTCTCAAATGTTTTTTTTTAATAGCATCACAACATTTTTTTTTAAAGGAAAACCTTGAATAGAAAGCCAGTGTACTCAAAATGAATGTGAAATTTTTCTGTTAAGTTTAACTAGTAGCTCAGTCCCACAGCCTTCTCATTGTACCCAACCCAGAGTGTAAGATTCAAAACTCACTTCGCTATAGTAGTGAAGACTAATCTCAGCATCTATAGGATTCTGTCTAGATCGCAGCTGAAAACCAGAAGTGATACTACTCTGTGAAGATATTGAGATGAGTAACAAACTGGGATACCAAGTCAGTATTTGTTGATTTTGTCAATGCTGATGAAATTACACAGTGAAAAGCCCCAAATACTAAAATATGATTACAACCCTGTCCCTGTCCTCTTTCTCTCAATGAAAAATTAAATTTTTAAAAACTTTAGGAATGTGTGTTGTGTAACGTCACAACAGGGCAAGAAACATATCCACTCTTTCAACCATTTTTTATTACTTTGTGTTGTGCACTTCCAAAATCCCCTCTCCTCTTTCAGTGTATATTTTAAATTATCACCAACTCTTGCTACTGTATCGCACAGTAGCATTTCTGAACTCACTTTCTCCATTCCCCTTCCTCCTACCCCTTTCAAACTCTGGTCTCCACCATTACATTCTCTATCTCCAGATAAAGCTTTCAGACTCCACTAAAGTCAACCTAGGAATTTCATCCTTCTCACATAAATAATATAAAAAATTAAAGACAGACAGCATATTTATAAGTGTGAAGTCTTTAACATCACAAAATATCACTCACACATTATTCTTAAATTATGTGCAGTTAATATTTGTCCCTAGGGATACTGGAATCATAAGTCTACTAGAAATGAAGGGGAAAGAGAATAATTCTAAGCTTTTATTCTAAGGAAATACACTAGATACTATATAGTTAACATAATTAATTTATAATCCTCTAAAATGTATGTTATCTACATTATACAGAAAACCAATAGCATTATAAAAAATAGAGTACTTTCACAAACTTGAAACACCTATAACAGAATAGGGACCTAATCAGAGATTTTATTTCAAAATTTATGCTTCAGTACTACACAAGAAAATAGAAGCTTTAGCACTGAATTATAACTTTTGTACCCATTAACCTTATGATGTTGCTCAGGTCAAAGCCAGATTTGTACTCTCTGTGGTGTTCTAAGATTTATTCCTTCCATTAGGTACATACTCAGCAGTGAACTTTGGCTAATGCACTTTCAATAAGAGAGGTGAAAAATGTAAAGCATTTTGTATTAGTTTAAGAAAATATGCTTCAATCATTACAAAAAAATAAAATTTCCCTTCTTAACACATATCCCTTTATTCCCTTTAGCTATATAATCATCTATTTATTAAGTAATAATGACTGATTTTGATTATTTCCTGGCATAAAACATAATCACATTATTACCTGCTGGGAAAACCTTACCCATGGGTCAATAAAACTATTATAAACTATAAATATACAAAGAGAAATAAAATACAGAAAATGCAACTATTATACTTTTGTATATTCTAAGAGTTTCAGAGAAGCAGAGGAGAGGTGATATTTTTCCCCAAATTCAATAAAATACAATGTTGAATAATCACCATTTTAATACATTGGTACCTTCCTATTAATTGCTCATTAGTAAGGAAATGTTAAAAATATTAAAATTTTGTTTTATATTATCTCAGTTGAAAAGAATTTATTTAATTTCATTTTTGAAGTAGGAAGCACTTTAAAAACACTTTTTTTTTGAGAGTTTTTTTCGCTATAGGGTGTCGGCGTCCGCCCCCAGGCTTAGCGCTATTATGGAAGAAGCAGAAAAAATGAGACAAAAAGATAGAGTAGAAGTGGACACAGGCAGCCTGAGCCTAGGTAGCCCAAGCAACCTGTGCCGCCCAGACAAACTGGATGTCTTTATTTATAGTACAAGAAGACATTACACATATGTGTTTCATGATACTTCATGGATTGGTTGCCAGGTTACAGACAATAAGAAGCCATTAACAAATCTATAAGAGATTAGTCATACCCGGGGCAAGGTGTATCCCCTGGTGGTAATCCCATCTAGAGTAAATCTCATCTTCCTTTCTAATGCAGAGAACTAGCTGTTAGGTGTGTCTGTTGGAACGCCCCTAGTAATTTCTACCCTTGCTCTGTCTGCAGCCAAGGTCAGGGAAAGACAAGTTACAAGGTTCTGCCAAACCCCAAAAGAGCATGTGGTGTTTGCTCAGCACATGTCCCCACACCTCAGACTCTCTCTCTTAAACGTGTCCCCACAATAGGGCGTGTGCACTCGCCAGACAGACAGAGAGAGACATAGAGACAGAAAGTGAGAAATCACCCCCCAGGGGGGATGGTCACGCTGCAATCACTTCTCCTCTATTCTCCTCTCGGGATCTTGGACATGCACGCACATGCGCCTGGCGTGAGTTTGAAGCCACCGGGTCCAGGATGCGAACCGCGGTCGACTACGTGGGAGTCCGGCGACATAGCCATTACGCTAACTGCTGGTCCCATTAAAAACACTTTTTAATTGACATATAATAGCTGTACAAAATTCATGGAGTACAGTGTTGTTTTTCAATACATAAATACAGTGTGTAAGGATTTAAAGAAGAAAGCACTTTTAAAATTGGTTATTGAGACCAAGGTAGTGCAGAAGTTAAGGTATCAGACTCCCACATGACTGATCATGGTTGAATCCATATGGCTTGAAAATCACACTGGGCGCATGTACATGTGTGTCCAAGATCTAGAGAGAAGAATGAAAAAGAAGGGATTGTGATGTGGCCATCACCCTGGTAGATGATTTATCATTTTTATCTTTCTGTCTCTTTCTAGCTAGCACACACACCCTATGACTGACATAGATACGTAAATAATTTAAATAGATTAGCAATATTTTCCTGAAAGATCAGTATTTAATTTTGGACCCATTATTTTTCATGAGAACTAAGTAATTCATGGAGATTTATGTATTTGTGTGTAGGTGTGGGTGGGTGTTATGTGTGATATATGCAAAACTAATCTATAACCCTAAAATTGATTTTAGTAAACTGATTTTAATTCTAAATTTGATACTTTTCGTCTGCAAACCATCTGTCTCTAACTGTGCATGCAGAAAAACAAATCATACAAATTTTAAGCAATTAAATATGTCAATATAGGTGCAAAAAACATTAAGCAATATAACCTCAAAATTTCAAAATAATAATATAATAAAATGTTAAGATATTTATAAAAGTGAAATGAACAAGAAAAAGTAGTTCTGTTTGATTCTTTTACTCTTCACTTTCTTTGCATGAATTTCTAACATTATTGTAGAATACTTTAAAGTTCTAAAAACATTCAGAGTTTTGAAAAGCAAGTATGTCTTAGTATATTTACTGAGATGTTCCCCTTGTATTAACTTTTTAGGGAGCCACCTTTACATCTTAAATTGATATGGAATTTAAAATTATTTCTGACAATGTGTCAAGAGTTGTAAGCATTTCAGGTGAATATATAGCCACTTTTACATTTTAAGCACATAATAATATTCTTGGTAGATAGTAAGTACTTAAAAAATAAAAAAGGGAAATACAAATGAAAAGATTCTGAGTATTATAAGCTTATATAAAATATGTTACAAATCATAGCAGTGATGATAACATATGTAAATGTACATACTTGATTCCTTTTGTCTTTTTAGAGGTTTTTGCTATAGGGCGTGTGTGCTCACCAGAAAGACAGAGAGAGAGAGATAGAAAGCCAGAAATCATCCCGCAGGGGGGATAGCCATGCTGCATTCCCTTCTCCTCCATTCTCCTCTTTTGATCTTGGGCACGCACGCACACGAGCCTGGCGTGAGTTTAAGTCACCAGGTCCAGGACTCAAACCATGGCCGGCTATATGGAAGTTCAATGACATAGCCATTACACTAACTGCTGGTCTCGATTCCTCCTTTTTAAAAGAATTATTTCATTTAGCTTTATTTATTTATTTTAATTTGACCAGAGTGGGACAGAGAGAGAGAGAGACTGAAAAAGTAATCCACCCAATGAGGGTTTGCTATAGGGCATGTGCACTTGCTGCAGAGCCAGAGAGAGATGGAAAGAGAGAAAATAAGAAATCACCCCCTAGGGAGGATGGCCATGCCACAATCCCTTCACCTCCACTCTCCTCCCAGGATTTTGATCACTCAGAAAACATAGGCTCTGCATGAATTTCAAGTCACTGGGTATAGAACACAAACTATGGTCAGCCATATGGACTCCAGTACCTTAACCACTCTGACACCTGCGGGCCCTTATTATTGCTATTATTTTAATTTGACCAGAGAGAGACAAAGAGAGAAAGTAAGAGAGGAAGCCACCAGGTCCAGGATTCAAATCGAGGTTGGTCATGTAAGAGTCTAGCAACCCAACCACCATGCCAACTGCCGGCCCCATTGAGTCTCTTTTTAATGGGGATTTAATAGGTTATTGTCCTTTTGACTCAAAGTAAATAAAACTCTGAGAAAATATTTTCAAGAAAAGGTCATTTTTTTTTTTTAGCATGAATAATTATAATATTACCCTTTGCTGAAAACACTAATAATGTTGACATATATTATAATATACTGTATTATTTTAAATATAATGTATAAATGTTAGAAATATAATTTACAGATTTTATAAATATAAACTATAATTATTATAAGAATAACTTCAGCTTAAATTTAATTGTGAATTGTTACAATATAAATAAACCAACCCAACAATTCAAGTGTTTTAAAAATAATGAGTTTTGATGTTTATATTAATATTTCTACCCTATATACAAGGAGTTCATTATGTAATGGTGATAAACTTTTCAAATTTATGAGTACATTTTCTTTTTCTGAACCCTTTTGTGGTGGTTTAATCCCAGCCATTAAATAAAAGACAATTAATGTGACAGAAAATACTGGAATCATTTGTGTCACAGTCTAATAGAAAATATTAATATCTTCCAAAAATAGAGTTTTCATTTACTAAAAAAAAAAATCCCAGTAATTGTAATATTCAGATTTTTTTTGTGAAGTATTATGTTTTTATCTAACACGTACATATCAAGAGACAAGTTTAGAAATTTCTGTTAAGGTGAAAGCTGGGTAATATTTATTAGATAAATCTTGTTAATGACAGCAACAGTAAACTGGGAATGAACAATAAAGAACAAGTAATGAAAAACACTGAAGTTTAACCAAAATTAGACAGGAACAGGAACAACTATGATTCCAGACGAAAGCTAACCAAATCGCAAGAGCACCATTTTAGCTTACTCCCTGTCTAGGCACCCTTGGAAGGTATATTCCCTAAGGTTCAGAGAATCTCAAATATAATACAAAGAAAATCATAGATAGGTAGGACATATTCAAAATTTACAAAATCAAATATGAGTAAAAAGCTTTAAAGCTGCCATGGGTGGGGGGAGGGCAGCAGGTGGCATAGTGATTAGAGGTGTTGACCACAGTTTACGTCCCAGACCTGGTGACTTGTTTTCTCACTTTCTCTCTCTCTCTCTTTGGTCAAATTGAAAAATATATATATAATACATTTTTAAAAAGTTAAATAAAATATTTATTTTTTAAAAATACCAGGCAGGAGTAGAGAAGGGACTAAGAATACAACCACCTTGTATTGCATTTCTAGTATATTAAACCATAAGTTGGTAACTGAGTGTTGCTTTGAGCTGCCAAATTTGTGGTCATGTATCATGTAGCAATATAAATTAATACAAGCTTTGCAGTGTATCAAATACTTAGGACTATATCTAATAAAATGTTTAGTATAAACAAACAAAAAAAATTCCTAAGAAAAATTTAAATGATAACAAATTGAATAGAGATAGTGTATGCAGATTTAAAGATAGAATATTATTAAGATACCCATGTTTCTCAAAATGATTTGAAGATTCAAAGGCACCTCAATAAAGATTTCAGTAGGTAGCTTTTCTTCTTTTTCTGTAGGAATTTTTTTATAAAACGCATTTGAAAATTCAAAGGACTTAGGACAGTCAGTAAAAATCCTGAAGAAAAAATACAGTGTCAATGTATTCCATAGTCATTGCTATATTCTTAATGTATTATTGTAGTTCCTTAGAAAACTGTTATACTATTCAAAAAACTGTGTTCTAACAGTTGGATATATAACTGGATATATAACAATTAGATATATAACTGACACTCAGGATGAATTATAGAACTAAATGAGGACTCCAAAACTTTAAAGTTCTAGTGAAAATATTGAAGACACATTTTGTGATAATGGGAGATAATTTTTTTCACGTTATTTTTTTAATTGACACATAAAAATTGTACATTTTGGGACCAGCAGGTGGCATGGTGGCTGAGGCAGCTGGATTCCCACATGCGCAAGCTCTGTCGGAGTCCTAACCAGGTGGATTGAAAGTCATGGTGCACACCCCAGTCAGAATGTCTAAGATTAAAAAAACAGAAAATGATAAGTGCTGGAGGGGGTGCGTTGAAAAGGGAACTCTCTTACACTGCTGGTGGGATTATAAATTGGTCCAACCACTGTGGAGAACAATTTAGAGATTCCTCCAAAATCTACAAATAGAACTACTATATGATCCAGCAATCCCACTCCTTGGTATCTACCCGAAGGACAGAAGAATACTTAATCGAAAAAGTGCTTGCACATTGATGTTTATTGCGGCACTTTTCACGATTGCTAAGTCATGGGAACAACCTAAATGCCCACAAACTGATGAATGGTTAGAAAAACTGTGGCACATATACTCAATGGGATACTATTCATCCATAAAAAACAACAAAACCCTAGCTTTTGAAAAAAAGTGGGTGAATGAATATGGAAGACTTACTGCTGAGTGAAGCAAGCCATGCTATGAAGGAGAGGCATTGTATGTCCCCAATTAATATATACCGAGTGTCTGCACTCTAAATGAATATATATATATTTCAAACCATACTGCTTCTGTTGTTATAGAGTTATAAAATTACACAAAATTATAAGACATATTTTGAACATTATCTTTAAAATTCAGTATTTTGAAACTTTGAAAGTTGTTTGTAAACTGTCAAGAATTATGGAGTATGAGCTAAAATTCTTTGCTATGTAAAGTAAATGTTTGTGGAAAAATGTAAAATAAAAACAAGTTGTAATGGAAAGAAAAAAAAGAAAGTCATGGTGGGCAATGTGAGCACGCGTGCCTAGTCCTGAGAGGAGAGAGCAGGAGAAGGGACTATGGCATGGCCATTGCTCCCAGGGGATGATTTCTCACTTGCCCTGTCTCTGTCTCTTTCTGTCTCTTTCCTCTCTAGCAACCACACTGCCCTCTGGCAAAAACCTAAAAAAAAAAGAAACGGTACATTTTTACCGGGTGTGTCTTTCAGCACATGAATATGCAACAATCAAATCAGGCTAATTAGCATAGTAATCATCTCAAACATTTATCATTTTCTCATGTTGGGAACACTCAAATCTTGTCTTTGAGCTATTCTGAAATATATATTAAATTATTAATTATAGTTACCCTAGTGTGCTATATAATACTAGAAATTATTCCATGTGTCTAAGTGTAATTATGTGGGAGAAAATTATTTTTAAGGACACAGGAATTAAGGAAATTCCCTAAATGTTATTGTGGAGATTTTCTCTAAATGACCGCTGACTGGGCCTCTATTGTCACATAATTTAAGCTCCATTTTTCTTTTGTAAATACTATGTGCTCTAGCGACCCTGGGTGGTAGATTTGTAGTTGGTCATCTGCTTTCAGACCGAACGTGAGTTCAGTAGATACGTATTCGGGGCTCATATGGGCCTCTGTGCATATCACTCATATTCTCCAATCTTTTTGATTTTGATCATTCTTTGCTATTCTAATCAGTAGTCGTTTCATGAAATTTGAGTTGATTTATATTTCAGAAGTCGTAATTGTTATTTGGGGAGCAATGTCTTTGAAGTCTTATGTTTTTACAAGAGTATTTTTTTACTTATTGATTTAGGAAACACCTGTGTCTCTATGGCTGGCCCTGTTATTTCTTTTGTAAGAAAGCAGCAGCTAGGCAAAACCAAAACTGTTTATCTCCCATACGGGGACTGGTAGTACAGCTTCAGATAACTGTTTTTATTATTTATTTATTTATTCTGTCCTTACAGTTCATGCACTTACCTGAGGGAGACATAGGGAAAGTGATAAATTATCCCCCAGGGGAAGATATGGCCTTCTCACTTATTATCTTCTCAAAATTTTGGGCATGAATGCACATGCACGCAGTGTGATTTTCAAACCACATGGAATGTGGGACCAGCAGTTAGTGTAATGGCTATGTCGCTGGACTCCCATGTAGTCGACCACGGTTTGAGTCCTGGACCCAGTGACTTAAACTCACGCCGGGCGTGTGTGTGTGCATGCCCAAGATCCCAAGAGGAGAATGGAGGAAAAGGGATTGCGGTGTGGCCATCTACCCTGGGGGGTGATTTCTTGCTTTCTGTCTCTCTGTCTCTCTCTGTCTCTGGTGAATGCATGCACCTATAATAAAAACCTCTTCAAACACACACACACACACACACACACACACACACACACACACACACACACATGGTATGTGGCCATGTGGGAGACCAGTTCCTTAACAACCTTAACCAGTTCCTAGCCTCCTGCTGGCCCCAACTGTCATCATATTTATCAGGGATTTCCTAGATTGGTCTGGTCACCTGCAGTGGTGCTACAGTAACACAATGCTCCATCACTCGGAGGCCACACGAGAAGGTGCTGAGTCTGTGTCCCAAAGTCTTCCTGTAAAAGCCAAGAGTGGATCCCAATGTGAAGTCTATGTTGGGAGTATACGTCTCTTTCTCTCCTTGTGATGTATAAACTTAAAAACCAGAAGCTTTATCCTCACACGTGAATTTGTGAGCATGCGCCTGACAGGTGAGTGCTCATTCCTGAGTATATTAGGAAATGGAAATGGGTCCAACCAATCAGTCATAGATTTCTATACCTTTTACTTGCCATGCACTACAAAGCACCCTAAAGACACAATAATAAACACACAGATTATAGACTTTATTTTTTTTTCCCTTCACTAGGCTTTTAAACTGAGAATTTAAAAGGGATTTCAGTGCACATTCTACTTGTGTTTTATTAAGGAGAAATGCAACGAAAGTTCATCACATGGAGCAAAACCTCTCCATCTTGCCCATGATGTTACGCACGCACCCCTGCTCATCACACAACATCTGACGTGCATTCAGGGTTTCCTTTACATCGATTACTGGGCTGAAGCTCCCGAGGAAACTGGTTTTGTAGGAGGAAACTGGCTCAGGCCAAGGCTGTTCCTTTCTGCGTTGACTCTTGACCTGGACGAACAATAGCTTCAGAGAGGAACCTAAGCAAGAGCAGCACTTACACCAGTTTCTGTGAAGGAACTAGGCAGATGTTGTCTCAGAGAAATGGGCTTGATTCAGAGAAGTTCTTTTTAACAAAACATTGCAGAAAGGCACTGAGCATGAATTTTACTTTTAAGCTTACTAACCAAGGACAAGCAGAATATGAAGCAGGGTGGCCAGGCATGCACGCTTTTCCTTTCCAAGCGCAGACAACACTGTCTCTGCAGCAGTTTGTCCTCTAAGAGTTGGTGGAACTCCAGCCACTAACCCAACGGTCTGGCAGTCAGGGCTAACCCCTGAATGGTGTTAAATGATGTGTGCACTAATTCAAACTGGGACAATACCAAGGCCATTTAAATGTTCTACTTGAAAGATATCAACATTTCTATTTAAAAAGACATTTATACTTATAATATAATTAATATTCATTCTTCTCACTTTCCATGGTTTAAGACAAGCCCAGGAATCTAACTAATAATATTGGTTTCCAGGATCCCTCAGCGGAGCTGATTCAATACATTAGATATGAATCCTAGGTATCTGAGTTTTAGCCACTACATATTTTTCAATCTTTCTTTTGAAATATTTTATTTTAGATGGGTAATAAGGGAAAGGAATGAGGGGAACAAGAAAAAAAAAACAGTTTGTTTAATAAACATAAAAATGAAGAGTTATTTTCTGATGATAATGTATATGGTAAGGTCTTTGTTGAGACCGATAAGCACTGTAATTATGCTAGAAAAAAAAGCTCACACTGTAAATATGTATAGTGATTAAACATAAATAATAAATGTATTTTATTTAAGGGGGGAGGATTTTGCTATAGGGCTCATGCACTCTCCAGAAAGACAGAGAGAGACAGAGAGACAGAAAGCAAGAAGTCACCCCCCAGGGAAGATGGCCACACCGCAATCCCTTCTCCTCCATTCTCCTCTTGGGATCTTGGGCATGCATGCACTCGAGCCTGGTGTGAGTTTAAGCCACCAGGTCCGGGACTTGAACCGCAGTTGACAACATGGGAGTCTAGCAACATAGCCAATTATACCATCTGCTGGTCCCAATAATTATTTTTTAAAAAAAAGAAAAAAAACAAAGGCCTCTAAAGATAACAATTGATCAAATGCCGAGTCAAAGGAAGACCTATTTGAGGGGTGGTCATATGAGAAACAAAGAAGGGGCATTTGAAGGAATCAGGATAATAACTCAGGGTAAAGTGATTGACTCTGTATTAAGAAATAGTTGGCGTGTGCTTGTTATCATGTACCTATACATACTGAGGACATGTTTAGCTTTTTGAAATAATTGGATAGTACTTGCTGACTGTCTCCCTATATTAGTTACAGAAATAAATTCTGTTCCTCTAAAAAGTTATTTTCTCATTTTATCATGTGCCTATGTATATATTTCCAGTAGATAATGGACCACTTTGTGCTTAAACATGATAGGCTCAAGGGAGAATAAACTCACAGTAGGGATCCTTTTAATAATAAAATCATTAATATTCATTCAATTGAGTTGTTTCTCACATTTTTATGTGGAACGTGATTCAGCTAAAGTCAATATCACAAATCTATAAATGTCATTTTAAAAGGTGCATCAGGTGTTCTTTTTGAGTGTTTAAATATGTACTCTGGGCCAGTTCTCTAGCCTGAAGGTTAGGGGAGCCAGATCCTGCATGGCTGACTGTGGTGATGGTCCCAGCCTGGGGGACGTAAAAATATATTGGGCACAAATGAGTGCATGCCCCAGATTCTAACAGGATGGAAAACAGAGAAGGAATTGTGACATGATTATGCCCTATCAGGTATGCTTTTTCCCTCTCTGTGTGTTCTTCTCCAATGAGCACGCAAGCCCTCTTGTGAGAAAAAATGTTTTCCTAGAAATATATATAAGTATGTGTGTGTGTATGTGTGTGTGTGCACGCATGCATATATATTTATATATACACATATATACTATATATATTTAAATATATGTGTATATATACATATATACTTGCATGCTCCAGACCACACTCTTTTTTCTTTAGGTTTTTGCCATAGGATATGCTAACTCACCAGAGAGAGACAGTGAGAAAAACTGAGAAATCACCCACCACAGGCATGACCATACCACAATCCCTTCTCCTCCGTTCTTCTCTTGGGATTTTGGGCACCCACTCATAGGCACCTGCGTCCTTCTCAAGCTGACAGGTCTGGGACTCAAACTGCAGTCAGCCATGAGGGAATCCTGTACTTTAACAGCCATGCCACCTGCTGACTCACCAGACTCCACTCTTAAATGCAAAAATAATACAAGATAAAGCAAAGATCCATATGCTTTGATCAAATAACAGAAATTCTGTAATCAGTCCCCTATGACTACTTGGTAGAAGATTTATACATGCTGTGTAATTATATATTTCTGCAGACTTTTTTTTTCCTTAATAGTAAGCAAATACATTTGTGCATTTTGCCTAAATCTGTTCTACTCAATATTAAAGCAGAGGAGCATAGGCTCTGGCAAGGAATGTTTACAAGTGAAGTCAAGAAAAGAAGAGCAATGCAACGAGAGACTTAGCTACTGTATAACAGGGAAAAATACTGATAGCACACACAGGGAAGTAGAAAGTTATCCAGAGCAAGTATGTACACAGATTTGGGAAATATTCAAACATGTTATGCATGACTATTATAAATATAAGTCTCATATTCCAAACCTCTCTATTCTGATACAAAATTAAGAGCTTATAAGAATAATTGATTACGGGACCAGCAGTTGGGATAATGGCTACGTCACTGGACTCCCATGTAGTCCACTGCAGTTTGAGTCCTAGACCCGGTGGACTAAGTCACACTAGGTGTGTGTGTGTCCATGCCCAAGATCCCTAGAGGAGAATGGAGGAGAAGGGATTGTGGTGTGGCCATCTCCCCTGGCGGGG
>NW_006159523.1:1209803-1210703 GCF_000334495.1 Tupaia belangeri chinensis | reverse complement strand
CGCGGGGGGGGGGGGGGGGGGGTGATTTCTTGTTTTCTGTCTTTCTGTCTCTCTCTTTTCTCTGTCTTTCTGTTGAGTGCACGCACCCTATAGCAAAAACCTCTCAAAAAAAAAAAAAAAAAGAATTGATTATAATCACCATCACTGAACTTCTAAGTCGGACTATATATGGGTGATGGGTTTGAAAAATCGGCATTTTAAACAAGCACCCAGAAGCTTTTTAATTTAAAAAAAAATCATGATTTTGATTTGCATTTCCCTGATTTGTGATTAGGAAAGCTTAGGAATCTTTAAAGGTTGAGAAAAAGCTTGTTTTCAGAACATAAGAAAACACGTCTAAATCATTGGAATCTAAACTAGCTGAACTGACCATTCCTATTTATAATAAAAAGTATGAAATACTAAATAAAGCTTCACTTACACTTTCAGGTGTTAAACAAATGCATTTGGAAATTTTCTGCTTTAACCAGGAAACTTTAAAAAGTTCATTTAAAAAAAGGAATTAAAGTACAATCTTACTTTAGTACAAAACTTTTTGAAATTCATGCAAATTTTTTTTTCTTTTATTTTTAATTTGCTGAGAAGAGAGGCAAAAAGAGAGAGAGTGAGAGAGCAAAACTTTTTGAAATTCATGCAATTTTTTCTTTTTTTTATTTTTAATTCGCTGAGAAGAGAGGCAAAACGGGAGAGAGTGAGAGAGCACCGCCATAGGGTAGATGTCTATACTGTAATCCCTTCTTCTCCGTTTTCCTCTTGGGATTCTGGGCATACACACACATGTGCCTGGCATGTTTTTAATGCCACAGTGTCCACTACTCCAATCATGCAGTTGCTCATGTGAGATCCGGACACCTCACTGACCATGGCACTGGCTGGCCCATTTCTTTTTTTTTTCTTTTC
>NW_006159523.1:1202781-1209589 GCF_000334495.1 Tupaia belangeri chinensis | reverse complement strand
TTCTTTCTTTCTTTCTTTCTTTCTTTCTTTCTTTCTTTCTTTCTTTCTTTCTTTCTTTCTTTCTTCCTTTCTCTTTTTCTTTCTTCCTTTCTTCTTTTCATTCTTTCTTGTTTTCTTTCTTCTTTTTTGTCTTCCTATTTTCTTTTTTCTCTCTCTTTTTCTTTCTTCTTTCTTTTTCTCTTCTTTCTTTCTCTTTCTTTCTCTCTCTTTCTTTCTTTCTCCCTCTCTCTTTTTCTTTCTTTCTTCTCTCTCTCTTTCTTTCTTTTTTTTTTCCCAATGGTTATTTAGAAAAGATAACTATTGATCTTAGGTTTTGCATATGATGATTACACACATTTGTGGTGCTACCATGTGATTTTTTCATCATGAGAATAGAATGTGTGATGATTAAATTAGGCTAATTAGTATTCCCAGCATTGCACCCTGTGTTGAAAAACTTTGAAATTTTCCTTATTTTAGTAGCTTTTAGATATATTGTACATTCTTGTTAACTGTATTCTCTTTGCTATATTTTATAACTTAGAAGTTATTCCTCTCATCTATCTGTAATTTTGTTTTCATTAATTAACTTTCCTCTATTTCTGGTTCCCCATCTTTCCCAGCCTCTAGTAATCATTCTTAATTTCTACCGAGAGTTCATTTTTCTTTTTTGAACATCTATCTGTGAGGGAGAACATGTGGTATTTCTCATGCTGTGCCTGGCTTATTTCTCTTAACATAATGTCCTCCAGGCTCACTAACTTAACATCAAATGACAAGATTTCATACATTTTCATGACTGAATTGTATTCCACTGCACACCTACCCAAACACAGATATATACATCTATATGTGTGTGTGTATATATCTGTGTGTGTGTGTATGCACACATTACATACATACATATACTCACATTTTGCTTATCCATTCATGTGTGCATGGACATTTAAGTTGAATCCTGGCAATTACAAAGATTGCTGCACTAAATGTTGGAGTACGCATATCTTTAATATATTCTAATTTTCTTTCCTTTGGATATAGACCTAGTAATGTAATTTCTAGAGCATACAATAGGTCTATTCTTAGTTCTTTATAGAATCATCATACTGTTTTGTCTAAAATGTGTACTAATTGACATTCCCACCAGTAGTGTAAAAGACTATTCCTTTTCCCGCATCCTCACAACATTTATTTTTTGCCTTTTTGATAATAATTATCCTAAGTGTGGGCAGAAGATATCTCACCACGGTTTTGCCTTGCATTTCCCTGAGCTGTGATGTCGAGCACTTTTTCATATGCTTGTTTGCCACTCAGATGCCTTTTTGGGGGAACTCTTACCTCCTCCACAACATTTACTTATTTATTCTTGTTTATTCATTCTTTTCTATAAGAGAGATTGAGAAAGAGACAGAAAGAGGCAAATAGAGAGACAGCACCCCTCAGCAGGGTCTTGATTTACCTTCAGCTAGCGCAGTCATGGGCACAGAGATGCCTGCTATACTTAGAGGACTCTGGATGTAAATTGGGAACCCTCTCGTGTGCTCTGGCCTCTCAGAACATAGCATTTCACTGCTACACCACGGACCAACCCTGAGAATACTTTACTCAGTTCATTTGCCCATTTTTTAAATCAGGTGATTGATTATATTTTTGCTGTTTAGTTGTTTTGAGTTTGTTGTATAGTCTGACTATTAAGTCCTCATCAGTTGTATAATATGAAAATACTTTCTCCCATCTGTAGGCTGTTTCTTTAGTCTGTTTTTTTTTTAAGAATTATTTATTCAATTTCATTTATTCATTCATTTATTTTAATTTAACCAAAGAAAGAGAGAGAGAAAGTGAGAAAACAAACCACCAGGTCCAGGACTTGAACTGTGGTTTACCATGTGGGAGTATTCAGTGCCTTAACCACCACACTACCTGCTGGTAACTTCTTTACTCTGTTTCTGTGCAGAAACTTTTTAGATTTAATAAAATCCCATTTGTATATTTTTGCTTTTGTTGTCTATGCTTTTGAGATTTTAATTAAGAACTCTGCCCATACCCATGTCCCAGTGTTTTTCCTGTGGCTCCTTGTAGTATTGTTTTTCTGTCTTATATTTAAGTCTGTAACTGATTTGGAGTTGGTTTTTGTATGTGGGAACAGATACTGGTTTAGCTTCACTCTTCTGCATACAAATGTTCCATTTTCCCAGCACTATTAATTGAAAAGATATTTTTCCCCCAGTGGTTGTTCTTGGAACCTTGTTGGAAAATCAGCTGGTAGTATACACATAGATTAATTTCTAGGTCACTATGCAGCCAGTACTCAGTTGCTGGTTTGGATCTGCTTCACCTCTCTGGGTGCACTGGACTGGCAACAATGCTTCATGACTGCGGACCACAAGGGCCACTCAGTACTAGAGCTGGATTCCCTTTGAGTTGTATTTCTGCTCCTCAGATGTAGTCATGCTACATTAATCAAATTAGGGCTTCGGAGTTGGGTAGAGGTCCAGTGTGCTCTCTGGATTAGTATCTCTGGTCAATTCTGTATGCTGGTTCGATATCTGTGTTGGCTTTGTGGGTGTCCTGTAGTTTGTGGTAAAGGCATATGAGATGGAGATGGAAAATTCTGGTGATTCCTTGTATACCATTTCCTGAGGCCCTGAACCTTTCTGCATCTGGTGCTTTTCTAGGGATGTTTTGGAATTTCTGTGTAGGAAGGAGTTGTACTGGATATTTTGTTTGTAGAGGCCCAAATTCCCCTACGTTTTTGTTTTTGCATAATATATATTTCTATGAAATTTTGAAGACTCCTTATACATACAAGTCTTATCTATGTAATATTTGTATGTGTTTGTATACATCCACTTGTTGCAGTGCCTAACGCCTCACTGGCCAAGGTTATGTAGAGTTCAGCATGTGTGCATTCAGAAGTGCAGTTTTAGTCATGCATTTGTCTTTGTTGCCTACAATAACAGCAAGTGACTCTATGTGGACCTGAAGTCAAACAACAGTCCCCAAAAATTTAGTTGTAGATGTAACACCTGTTAGGAGCAGACTAAATTTCATCCTGTATTCTGAATGATTTTTTTTTTTAATGAGTTTTAAAGTATGCTAGGAAAACTGTGTAATTTACCCCAGAGAAGGGATATTTAATTCAAAATCTTCAACTCCCAGGGCAATTCTGCCTGAGTCTGGGAGGAAATGCATATTGTTAGGACAGTTGGTCTGTTTCTAAGAGGGGTAAATTGTACCAGTGCCAAACCACACCTCTTCTCCTGCTCCTACAGACATGTTCTGAGAAAATTAGTTATAGCAGCAATTCCATTAAAATATAAAACGAAAGGAAATTAGCTCAAAGTTTAATCAAAAGAGTTATTGACCAGTAGTATTATACTGATGAAAAAGTTAAAAATGCATTTAAATATTCCCATCTGTGCACTATCACTTTTTTCCTGAATATCTCTTATTATTCCAGGGACTAAGAAACTGTACATTTAATAATCCCCTACTAAAAAAAATTCCAGAAACAAAGGGAATAAGTGGATAAATAGATAAATGTGTAATTAGCTGGATAAATGTGATAGAAAGTAGGAGAGGTAAGAATTTACTGATAACTATTTTCTTACTATAAAACTTCAGATTTTTTAAGAAGTAGATAATTAAGTAAGAATAAGACTTTTAAAAGAGACAAAAATATTTTGACAGAATGTAATTAAATTTGTAAATATACATATGCCTGGCTTATTAAAAGGAGTATTTTTTTGTTTTCATTGTATTTTTACAGTATCGTTAATAGAAGCACCGCTGAAAGGAACGAGGTTGAGAAGAAACTGATGAATTCAGCACTTGAAGGTAGTTTCAAGTATTCAGAACTTGAAGGAAGTTATTTTTCTTTCTTTGACACCTATAGGGAAACAAGACCCAAAATTTCATGAGCACTTTAAATACGATGTATCAAATAATAATAAAAAAATTAATCTGTTATCTTTTCCTTTTCCAGGCTTTATATATATATATAAAAATCATTCATTCCCATTGATAATAGAATAACCCAGTTTGGAAAAGTTCTTTTTCTCATATTCATTAGAAATGAGATCTTACTTGAGGCTGACTGCATTTACATTTATTGTGCTTTTGGAGGATCTGACTTGAAAGATTAGGAAGTGCTTTATGCATCATGCATTCCGAATATGCACTAGAAACAGTATTGCCAGGAGATAATTTAATTCACCTTGGTAGTGACATGTGGCCATGAAGCTCCTACAGTCTGACCACATATTATACGAATCAGAGATAAATAAAATAATAAGATAATGAAAAGGATGAATATCTCTCCTTAGCAAAGAAAAAATAAGTCACATGTTATTTTTTTAAAATATATATAAATTTCTTAGGCAGAAAACATGTCCCTTTTTTGACTAATGTATTTGTTCAATAAATAATAATCAAATGTCAAGTAAATCACATTCCTAAAAATGATGTGTGTTCCTTTTGGAGGGACTGGAAGAGATACTCATCTGGATCTTGGAAAGATGTTCTTTTATTTGATTTAGCAGAACCTTTTTTTGAGCATTCAGTGAATATCACACAAGAGCAATAAAACAATGTATATGGAAAGCAATATGCCTAGATGCAACTCAGCAGCTACAGAACATGCGATATCCCTGAAGGATCCATTTTAAGGTCTTGTTATATTTAAACACCTGTGTAAAACGATCTTGGTTTGCAGTTACAGAGGGCTCATTTACATTTTTATGTGGACAGTACCATTTTGGATGCCATTGGGCCCTGTTTAGAGAAGTTCAAGGACATTCCTCAGGAGTCTTTTGACATATTGCAATTAGGTTTGTAGTGAATGTAGCAGCACATAAAATGAAGGTACTGTAGTTTACATCCTAAGATGTAAATGTGAAGAAATCCATGGATCTTATTGCTTTATTATAATAACTAAATCTCTGTGTAAAAGGCAACAGAGTATGAGCATGAATACAGATTTGCTTGAAATGCCATTAACTCCATAGGTGAAAAGACAGTCTGTGTATTTCTCATGAGTATTGATGAGTATTTGTTTGCTTCTCCTAGTCAGGACCACTGCATTATTAAACACACGCACATGCACACATACGAACACACAAAAACAGGTAAGCAGAAAGTGTAGGTGTACTGCAGGGAATGCTCTGCTGGTCCAGGGATGACGACCTTCCTCTAGCTACTGCCCTGACTCTTGTCTGAGTAGGCTTTTTCCTTCTCACCATCTTTCTGTATGCTATTTTCTTCACTTCATGGTGCCACTGTCATCATCTTAAAAGGCCTCCAATTTGTTTTTCATCCCCTCACCACCTCTGTCACCACTAGTATAGTTACACCCCAGACAGTCTTTGTCTTGAACACAAACCAGCAAGAACAAGTTAGGTATGTCAAGAAATACTCTATCAGATTGATGGATTCTTTCTGCCTATATATGCAATTCATATATTTCTTCTTTGAAATTTTGAAAAATCAGTGAAGCACCTGAGGAAAACTAAACCAAGATGAAGACATCTTCAAGAAGACTCGTTTCCATCAGTTCTTTGACCTCTCCTCTTCTCATTGTCTTCGCCATGGCTTTACTACCACTTCATCTTCTCTGACATAATACACTCTCTTATGCTGATGTTTCTGTAAATGCCATTTCCTCTCCCAGAAAATTCTTTTCATGTTGTCTCCCATTTTCCATTGGACTGAACTATAAATTTCCCAGCATGAAATTCTTTTCAGTCAATCAAGGAAAAAAAATAAGAATGCATATTAATACTCATTTTCAGAAGACATACATTAGGAAACTGATATATTAAAAAATAGTCCAATCTAGTCAGCTAAAAGACCTAGTGGTTACGGTGGCTGGATCCCACAATGCTCTTTAGAGTCCTGGACCGGGCAGCATGAGAAACAAGCTGAGCGCATGTGAACACATGCCCAGGGTCTGAAAGAAGGAATTGCAGGTTGCCATCTGCTATGGAAGTGCTTTCTGAATTTCTCTCTGTCTCCCTTTGGTGAGCACATGTACCCTCTAGAAAACGAAAGAAAAATAACACAAGCTCAGTCGATGTTTAAGAAAACAGAAGATAACTACAATGAGGTTTAAGAAATTCATTTTTTTATTTTTAAAATTTTTTAAATTGTTTTTATTTTTGGAGAGGTTTTTGCTATAGGGCACATGCACTCGCCAGACAGACAGAGGGAGACAGAGAGACAGAAAGCGAGTTTTTTTAGGGTGATGGCCACATCTCAATCCCTTCTCCTCCATTCTCCTCTCGGGATCTTGGGCACGCACGCACACGCGCCTGGCGTGAGTTTAAGCCACGGGGTCTGGGAAACGACTACTTGGGAATCCAGCGACATAGCCATTACGCTAACTGCTGGTCCCAAGAAATTCATTTTTAAGGTTTGATGTATCCAATGTTGCTGTAGAGGTAGAAAACTGGTTATTATATAATGATAGTAGAATGTGATGCTTGGAGGGCTATTTAATAATAATAATTATCAAAATTTAAAATGCCGATACTTTATAATTTAGCAATTTTATTTAGCTGTCTTAATCCTAGAAAACTGGCATGTCTGCCCTAAGAAGCTTGTAACAGGAAATCTATTGAAACCTTGTTTGCAACAATAAAAATCACAAATGTTAAATGGTTACAAATGAAAGAATGCTTAAATAAACTGTGGTGCACCATATTCTTAATAATAAATAGCTCTTTTAAAATTCAAATTATAGGCCCAACAGGTGGCGTGGTGGTTAGGGCATTAGAGTCCCAAATGGTTGACAGCAGCTCAAGTCCCAAATCTGGCCTCTTGCTTTGTCATG
>NW_006159523.1:1151226-1202197 GCF_000334495.1 Tupaia belangeri chinensis | reverse complement strand
CTTTCCCTTTGTCTCTCTCTGGGAAGCACAAATGCCCTACAGCAAATTTAAAATGATAATACTAATTATTATTATCATGAGTAAAATTAAATATTTCTTAGTAAAAAAATTCAAATGATTACCTAGTGAGAGTGGCAAGGTGGCCGGACTCCATTGTGTGATACTGGAACCACACAGGTGGCCTGAGTTCAAATATAGGGTCACTTTGAACATGCAGGGCACACCCATGATCCTGCTTGGCTGAAGCTGGGGGGAAAGGATCATGACAGGAAGACATCGCTCTCCTCTCAATACATAAACAAAAAACTTCAAAAAAATCAGATTATAAACACACACACAGAAATTAGAGTCTCCCATCAATACCTGAAATTCTCTGACATGTAAGAATTCCAGATACTTATGTAGGACACTTCTTGTGTTAAATCACATAAGGTTATATTTTTATTTTGGGAAACATTTATGTGAAAGAATAGAATGAAGACAAAAACCTGGAAAAACTAAATTATATAATAAGGGCTTTAATTATTCCCCAGGGCTTGCCTCTTATCAGCTGGTTCATTGCTCCATCCCCAACCACTTACACATATCTAAGATAAAGAGACACACGTGTTGTATGAATGGATCAAGCAAAGTGTGGCTTGGCCAGTCAATAAGGAATTCAGAAAACAGTCATAGCATTGCGAACTGCTCTGCTTGGGCAGTCACCCGGCATGTCTGTCCTCATCGTACTCTCTTCACTGTCAATCACTCAGAAGTTCATTGCACATGTATACTATGTTGATGGCATTTCAGTACATGGTTAGGCTCACTCTCTATAGATCTTAAGGTAACATATGCTTATATTAACTACATTAAAACCTATTAATGAAATATATCTGTACCTAAATTCACACCTTATGGACTTAGTTAGCATAAAACCCTTTATATTTATTATACTTTATTCTCTTAAGAGAATATGCTCATTATCTATTAATTAAAAGCAATTCTTAGGTCATTTTAATTCTCAGATCATTTTAAATTGGTTTTGAATTTTTCCCCTTCCCCGTATATGTATTTTTAGAGTCTCCTTTTGCCTTTATTTTTAACGTGACATATAAATATCAAAGAACTGTGCATACTTATATGTTATGTATACATATTATTTTTATGTATAAATATTATTGTATGACAACAATTTTATATGTGCTTTGCATTTAACTGTGCTAATTTTAAATTTATAGTAGTTATAAAGAAATTGACTTTTCATAAATATTTGCTCATTAAAATACAAATTATACTCATTTTCAAAGTATAGTCATTGAAGTCAGAATTATTTGCTAATCTTTCTAGAATGTCTCAATAGACCAGATAATTATTACTCATAAAGTGACATGTCCTTATATTTTGTCTGTTAGCATTTTCTTCTTTGCAATAGATCATATAACAGTTTCACACTGAGACATGATACACAAGTAGAGACATACTGTTTTAAATTTTGCCAGAAAGCACATGCCCAGAGAGAGAGTGAGGGAGAGAGCACATTACAATGGCACGTGGGCATGCCACTCCCCCTTCTCTTATATTTCCCCTGCTAATTTTAAATTTATAGTAGTTATAAAGAAATTGACTTTTCATAAATATTTGCTCATTAAAATACAAATTATACTCATTTTCAAAGTATAGTCATTGAAGTCAGAATTATTTGCTAATCTTTCTAGAATGTCTCAATAGACCAGATAATTATTACTCATAAAGTGACATGTCCTTATATTTTGTCTGTTAGCATTTTCTTCTTTGCAATAGATCATATAACAGTTTCACACTGAGACATGATACACAAGTAGAGACATACTGTTTTAAATTTTGCCAGAAAGCACATGCCCAGAGAGAGAGTGAGGGAGAGAGCACATTACAATGGCACGTGGGCATGCCACTCCCCCTTCTCTTATATTTCCCCATCCTGTCAGGATTTGGGGCATGCACACGCATGTCCTCACAATGTTTTTCCAGCTGTCAAGCTCAGAATTTGAATTGCCCAGTCGGGCATGTGCAGTCCAGATCCTTTAAACGCCAGGTTATGTGGTGGACCTTCAGAACAAGTATTTTTATAGAAATTAAATACACTTAAAGAACTGATAATTTATCAAGATGAAATGTAAATAAAAACAAAAATGTGTTAGTATAGTTTCTTGACTTAAAACATGAAATATTTTGATAACACTTGCTTCAAATTCTTGTTCATGTATTGTAAAGCTTAATTTCTTAAAAAAATCTGTGGACACAAATAAGTTCTAAAGAAAATTAGCAGGAAATGGGGGTTAACTCTTCTTTAAAGTTTTATAGAACTCATTGTAAAGCTTAATTTCTTAAAAAAATCTATGGACACAAGATAAATAAGTTCTAAAAAAATTGGCAGATTAACTATTAAATGTATTTGAATAGAAAATACTAGTAGCTTTGATAAAATCATATTCTTTGATTTTAAAAGTATAATACATTTATGCCTGTTATAGCCATTCAAAATTATTTCATAATAAACTTATTATGTTCATTATATATTCTAATTTATTATTCAAGTCTGACATTTGCTTGCAGAAACAGCAATCTCACAATTAACTCCTCCTGGCTACATTTGAAAGCATTACAAATAATAACTCAAAATTGTCCTAAAATCAAAGTAAGCCTGAATTATTTATAGGGTTTTCTTTCTTTAGTAATTGCCAATTATGAAAATTCACAATACAATTTTCTGTTTAGTTACTACTTCTCATGTATGAATATAACAGTAATTTATGCAAACTACGTTGCTGTTGTTTGTGATAAAATTTTATCAGTCACACTACAAATGATTGAGGTATAGTACTGGCCCTTTGTTTATTCTTTTCAGATAGTTCATGACATTTTATGTCCGTCTCCCATGATCATTAATATGCTAATTCATTCGTTTTAATAAAACTCTTAGGTGACTGGCACGTTTTCTATAAAAGACATTTCTAATAGGCAAGCAATAGTAATGCCCAAATTGTCATGAATGATATGCTATACTGAAGCTGTCAGACTCAACGGTCAGCTTTATGTCTATTTTTATGTCTGTTATTCTTCAAATACATCAAATTGTTTGCTTAGCTTTATACAAATAAAATGATAGACATCATAAGATATAAGAAAAACATATTAAATATCACTTAAAAGGTAAGAATGAGGTTATTTACTCTATTTGGTTTCTGTGTTTTAGATGAAATGTATAGAACATTGTGCCATTGCAGTCATATCTTAAATGCTATCCAGATTTGCTCTTTATAATTGAGAATGAGCTCATGGCTACAAATTTATGCAGAAGACAGCAGGTGGAGAAACTTCTTTGCTTCTATGTATCAGTTCTACTTAAAAGAATATTTATACCAGATATATTTATAAACATCTAGCATTGCAAATGTTAAAGTTGTAAAAACATTTTTTTGGAGAAATTTTTACTGTAGGATCCATGTGTTCGCTGGAGAGACAAAGAGATAGAGGTACTGAAAGCAAGATATCATCCCCTGGGCAGATGGCATGTCACAATCGCATCTCCTCCATTCTCTTCTCAGGATCTCGGTCATGCATGCACATGCACCTGGCTTGAGTTTCAAGCCTCTTTGTCTCAACTCAAACCATGGTCAGCCACATGGGAGTCCAGTGCCTTAACCACTACCAAACCTACTGGCCCCAATAATACAATTTTGACATATTAAATAAAAAATAAATATAAATAATTATAGACTATGTAGAAAAGATATAAAATATTCTCTCTCTCTTTTTTAAGGTTATTGGCATAGGACGTGTCCACTCACCAGAGAGAGATAGTAAGAGAGAAAGCAAGAAGTCATCCCCCAACCCTAAAAGGGATGGCCACGCTATAATCCCTTCACTAAGGGGGGGGGATTTCTCACTTCCTATCTCTCTGTCTCTGTCTCTCCAGTGAACATATGCACACTATAGCAAATATCTCTCTTAATAAAAATTAAATACAAGGAGAAAACCTTCTAGATAAGGAGAAAAGCATGAAAAAAATCAACATCAGGACTGTCATGAAACCTCCAATGACACTGATTTGGAGATCATATTCCACATAGGAGAAGTGCTGTGTAAGATGACTGAGAAGATGCAACAGGCCAGTTACAAAGGGTTTTAGCAAGGTAGGAACTTTGCACAGCAGGCAGAAGATCATTCTATAGCAGTGAAACAAAGCACAATTTTACAGTTATTGCTACATAGATAATATATACGGGGAGCTAAAAGGTCTGTGCATGTATAGAGAACAAGGAAGGGGACTACTGCACTAATGCAAGAGAGAAAACTTCGCAAATAAGTTGATTGGAAAAAACCTTATTCTATTATGTTTGGTATGAAATATACAAAACATCATTATCGTTTTTGTTTGATAACATTTTTCTATTTGTTAAGCTTATACTCTTTTTTAAGACATTACTGCACATATGAAGTATTTTCCATAATGGAAATTGTAATGCAATTATTATCAAACATAAGACAGAAATTGAAACAGAGATAGAGAAAAATATGAATAATCAATATTTCTATAAAAATGTTAAGCATAGGACAATAGGAGGGCCTAAATTGCACACAGGGGATTGAGTCACCTAGAACAGTGCAGTATTGATTTTCATAAATGAGATGTTGGATGAATGCCTTAATAATACATATCACAGAGATAAAAATAAAATCGGAGTTTAAGAATGAGGAGGAAATGGGACCAGCAGTTAGCGTAATGGCTATGTCGCTGGACTCCCATGTAGTCGACCATGGTTCGCGTCCCTGAAACGGTGGCTTAAAATGCCGGGCGCGTGTGCGTGTGTGCCCAAGATCCCAAGAGGAGAATGGAGGAGAAGGGATTGTGGCATGGCCACCCCCCTGGGGGTTGATTTCTCACTTTCTGTCTCTTAGTCTCTCTCTGTCTGTCTGGCGAGCGCATGCGCCCTATAGCAAAATATTCTCAAAAAAAAAAAAAGAATGAGGAAATGGAGAAGTCAGGAAAGCATGATTGGGGAAGAAAGGGTTTCGTTGAGAAGAAAGAGTAAGTTTTAATACCATACTTTAGGACAAGGTTTGGTGTCGTGATGGTAGAAAAAACAGAAGACTGTGAAATATAGTGAAAGGGAAGAGGCAAGGGCTTGCTCTTTCTTATTGATTTATTTTTTTTTTTAATTAGAATTTCTGCTTAACATATACTCAAAATGTATCTGGGAGAGTACAGTATGGGATATGGTGTTTATTTTTCAATGAATACATCCGGTGTATAATCATCAAATCAATGATATACACATATGGTTTGCTATGGTAGGGCCTTTTGAACATGGTGGAAACTTTGGATTTTATTCTTTGGGAAAGGGAGAGTCATTGGAGAGTTTTCACGTTAGTAACATGATGTGGTTTATTTTTTGATAAGATCTCTTACTGCTGTGTTGTAAGTGGACTTAGGGGTCAAATACTAAGTTCAGAAAAACAAGATAGAACGCTTCCTGAAGTTTCACAGGTCATAGGTAATGGGAAACTGGAAAAGGTAGTAAACTCCCTAAATGGACAGAAATGAAGGTATTTTTTTTAACCTGGGAAAAAATACAAACCTTGTAAAAGGAGGACCCTGAAATGATTAATTACTTAACTACTCACTATCAGATATGATATGAGTTCTTTAGATGTATTTTCTTACTTTAAGCAAAAGTAACTTATGAGCTATGTCATATTTCTTTTACAACAAAGAAATTTATATCTGCAGATGTTAAGACGATCAAAAGGAAATAGACACTGAGAGTTGGTGCTGTGATTTGCAAACAGTTTTGTCAGATTGCAAGGCATATTCTCTTTTTATTTTTTCTTTCTGAGAGATTTTTGCTATAGGGTGCATGCACTCTCCAAAGAGACAGAGAGACAGAAAGCATGAAATCAACCTCTGCCTCACCAGGGAGATGGCTGTGCTACAATCCCTTCTCCTCCATTTTCCTCTTGGGGATCTTGGGCATGTACATGTACCTGGAGGGAGTTTTAAGTCACTATGTCTGGGACTTGAACTGCAGCCAACTACTTGGGAATCCAACAATGTAACAATTGTGCCATCTGCTGGTCTCAAGGTATATTCTCTATTTTTGTGAGGCCTCATGGATACTTAGTCTATAATGACTATACTACAGAGTAAGTACAAATGAGCAAGTAGGTGGTATGGTGGTTAAGACACGGACCCCACATGGCCAACTCTGTGTTTCAAGTCCTAGAACCCAGTGGCTTGAGAGACATATCAGGCACATGTGCATGTATGCCCAAAATCCCTTGGGGAGAATGATGGAGAAAAAGGATTGTGGAGTGGCCATCATCCCTGAGGGGTGATTTTCCACTTTCTCTCTCCACTAGGCATACATATACTATGGCAATTAAAAAAAAATGTAAGTAGAAGAGATTTGCTTTCATCATAGGGTCAAGTAGAGGGTGTGACCAGCATACGTATAGAACTTTCTCTCCCTGTAATTTGCTATGTAGAGAGCAATCTGAGGATTCCCCATCACCAGTGTCCTGAGCTGGGATCTCAGCTGCTGTTACTGAGCTTCGTGTCTTACCTCCTGTTTCTGTTCCTGGAACTTTTGACATCTGGTATCGAATATGTTCCTTTCCTCTGTATAAACCTTAAGTAATTGTTGTAGAGTGGATTTGGAGGTTGCTATAGTTTGAATGTGTCCCCGACAGTTCTTGTGCTAAAAACTTGATCCCTAAAGAATCATTATTGGGAGGCAGGACCTAATAGAAGGTGGTTAGGTCATGAAGGTACATGGACTCACGCAGTTGTGGCAAGCGTGGGCTTCTGGTAAGTGGGTTGGTTTTCCTTGCTCTCTTGTTCTGACGCTATCTTGTACGCCCACCATCCACCAGGGGATGGTATGTGCAAAATTCTGGTGTCATGTTCTTGGAATTTTATTTTTTAACTTTTAAGGTGCATGTGCTCACCAGAAAGAAATGAGAGGGAAAAAGGGAACAAAACTGAGAAAGCACAATCTCTTCACTTTATCTCCCCCTCCTATCAGAATTTTGGGCAGAAGCCACTGGATCTGGGACTTGAACCACTCACTCAGCCATGTGGGATCCAGCTGCTTTAACTACCACACCACCGGCTGGCCATGTTCTTGGACTTTCTAGCCTCCAGAACCATGAATCTTTTTTTTTTTTTTACTAAATAAATTATTTTATCCATGGTATTCTGTTAAAGCAACATGTTTGGGTTAAGACAATGTTCTTTTATTTCATGCCATCTAACAGTTTTTCTCACATCCATCTAACGATATCTCTCTGACACTTCTTTTTTAATATTTGCCAGAGATTGGCTGTGTTTATTGAGAGAAAAGAGAGAACAGGAAGGAGGGAGGGAGAGAGAGAGAGAGAGAGAGAGAGAGAGCACTGCCCACAGGAAATGGTCATGATGCAATCCAATCCCTTCTGCCCTATTTCTCCCTTCTTAGGGGATTTCAGGTACACACGCTCATTCCAAACTACGACATAGACACATTTCTAAACTCCTGGCACACATGCACATCTCTGTGTGCGTGTATGTCTCCTACAGTTAGCTAATTGTTTTAGTATCTTAGGATGATTTCACAGTGCTCACACCTTTCTTTGCAAGGCTTTAATAACTTTCCCTTTCAGGCCATTGCATATTTGATAATATAGTGAACTGTCAAATGCTAAACTATACATTCTTGTATGGTAGTGCAAATTGCTTCCTATTTCCATGCTACTGTCACCTAAGTCTAGCTCACCTAACTAGTCTAAGTCCATCTCACCTAACTAGGGTATAAATACCTTGCATGCAGGGACCAGTTCTTCTCTTTCTTCTCAAAGTACCTAAAATAATGCCAGCTGAGCTACGGATGCTAAATAATGCTTGATGGAGATATCAGAGGGATGAAAATGAAGGGCAGGTTTTCAAGAACAGAAGAATCGCTCTTGCTCACTTTGGGCTTTATACATACTATACCTTCACAGGTGTAAATTGGTATTTATTATTTATGATGCTTTTTTTATGTTTTGATAAAACATGTATTTTCTCCACGGATATCTTATAACCATACTTTTTCTACATTCTGTTTTGTTATTTCTTATTTTCCTATTTTGTGTAATCACTTATTTAAGTGAATTAAATCAAAGAAATAAGAAATTTAAATTTAACTGTCAGGATGGGGTTTTTAACTAGATCATTACCTTGTGTGCTCAGAACACAGGGAATTATATTTGATACTATGGTTTCTTGGCTTAGTGGAATGTGCTTGACCTCTTAGCCTATTGCTTTGGACAGGAATTACATGCAATCCATCGATTCTAATGTCAAATTGAGAAATTCCTGGCAACAGTAGTTTCCTCTTTCAGGAAAAATCATTTACTCCTTCCACTGTCATTTTCTCTATAATTCTAAATATTTAGATGACATTTTCAAAACAATACAAATGTGCTCTTAATGAGCATGACCATTGCTAGCTAACCCCACTGGAAGCCTGAATATACTGGAAGAGATAAACAGGTCTGTTTGTAATGCCACCATACTAATGAATTAATTTAAAATTACTTTAGCATTAAAAGCTAATACACTTTTATAACTAACCATTTTTAGGGCTGAAATTTCTTTAGGGACATTAAAAGACAAAAGTGTAACTCCTCCTGTGACAGCAAGTACCAGAAAATTAAACATTTTTGTATTTTTAATTTTTTTATAAGTTATTTATAAATATTTGTATTTTTAATTTATTTTTTATTTTGTATTTACATTTAATCACTGTACAAGTCTACAACATATGATACAGGTCCCGAAAGCATACATGCATTGCATGTCAAACATGGCAAAGGTATAACCAACACAGTACTTTTCCATTGTCATGTCTGCTAAATGTTCTTCCTCACCACCCCCGAGTGTCTCCCTCCCATCCCCCACTGTCCACCCTGTCCCGTACAGCCTCTGATATCTACTCCTGATGTTTTTTGTTTGTTTGGGTTTTTTTGTTTGTTTGTCTTTGTTGGTTTGTCTGTTTATTTAGTGGCATTCTCGCTCTAGCTGTGTTAAGTTCCTGCTTGTTTTTGTTTTTATCTTAGTTGAAGACTGTGATGCTGCAGTCAGCCTTTCCTTTCTCTTAGTATTTACTTCTAATAGGTCATATCAAAGCCTGCCTAATAAAATGACTTATTTATTCAACATATAGAGAAGCATACTTAACATATGTGCTGCTGAAGACAGACGGAAAATGAGAAATACCTCCAGCTCCCCACGGGAGTGGGAGTTGGCCATACTGCAACCCCTTCTCCTCCATTCTCCTCTTGGGATTTTGGGTTCACAAGCACAACATGCTGGGGGTGATTTTCATACATGCAAGTGCAGGACTCGAACAGTGGTCAGTCTTGTGAAAGTCCAGCAGCACCTTAATCACCACACCACCTGCTGGCACCCTAATTTCTACTTCTTATTCTAGAATTTTCATGTACTTACACCTTCTGACTCTCACCTGACACGGCTCAACCCGATTTGCCTTCAGATCTTGGTCTGAATGTTATTGCTTCTTTTACATCCCAAGTAGTCTCCATCCGGCTACATTATCTCATGGCAACATCTCTTTTCCAGCTATATCACTTTTCACATGTATAATAAGGCATTTTTGTTGTTATTTTGTGTTTAATTTTCATTTCTCTGCCAAGACTATAAGTTCCAGCTGGGTAGGAATACCACTTCCTTATGTAACAGGAGCACAAAAGCTCTTCACTGCATGAATAAATATTGAAACCCCTATAGTTCTTTCTATATATCTTCTTTGAATTGGATATGGGGGAAAGTGTAACTTATTTTTAGCAGAAAACAAGAAAAAATATTTGTCATAATTAAGAATAAGTATCTAACAATCCTAATGAAAATCATATTTATACTCTTATAATTAAGTCCAACTACATGTTTCACATTGAGTATTCTGATAGGACAAGCAGTACAAGCCATTCACATATATATGACAAATTAATCCCTAAAGTAAAATGGAATTTTAAAATTTGCCTTTTGCTAATGACTTAGGTTTCAATACATTTTTACAGATGCTGCCCTATTAAATGCTATATTATCTACTATAATGTTTCCGTTTATAAATATCAACACACAGACACAGACCCACACACACTCTGGACATTTTTCTACACTTTGAAACATTCCTTTCTTTTTAATCAGTACCTAGGGGCAGCCTATTTTTATTTAATAAAGTCCTTGGGGGAAAATGTCCTTAACGCTGTTCAGTGAGTGCTCTGCATAGACTTCAAAAATAATTAAATTCTGGGCCTATGATCTTAATTCAGATTCTCTGGATTTTTCAAATCATCGTACTTATGCTAATGATCTGTGATTTAAAATAGGTGTAGAAGATGTTAGCAATGCACCGCCAGAAGAAATGTAATTTTAGCCTTCATGAGCAGCCGCAACAGCACCATCGTCACCGTTGTCTAAAACGTGACAGATGTGCAAGTTGGCTACATTGTAATGTTCCCGCCAGAGTGTGTGTGCCAGCGACTGTTCATGCAGAATGCTCTCTCCATTGTCAGTGGACGATAAGAGGGACAGGAGGCTTGGAAGACAAGCTATCTATTATTTGTTTTTTAAGCTTTACAGTGCATTGGCTACTTTATTACCTTTGTTAATATTTTTAAAAGTATTATACACTTATTAAATTTTACTTATTATTGTTATTTTTCTTTTAAACTTGACCAGAGAGCAAGAGAGAAAGGGAAAGTAAGAAAGCAAGCTGCCAGGTCCAGGACCTGAACCACAGTTGGCCATGTGGGCGTCCCGCACCTTAACCACCATGCCACCTGCAAGTTCAACACTTTTAATTTTTAAATTTTATTATTCTTGTTTTTCTGTATTCAAAAAAGAGCATGTGCACATGCATGTGAGAATGAGAAGAAGAAAGAGAGAGGAAAGAGCGTGACCCCGTTCCTCATCTTCCCTCCCACTGAACCTTGGGCACTTACACACATGCTGGGTGTGTTCGGAGATGGCGGATACATTTTATTTTTCTTTCCTTAAACTATTTTTCTTGGTGAAATGACATTTATTGCTTTCTGAGTATAAAATGCATACATACTAATGAAAATAGTATATTGAAAGATAACCACCATTATCATTATAGTATATCTGTTTAGTCTTTGTACATCTATTTACCCATGAATATTTTTTTCTGTTTATGTCATTGGAATTAAATTGTGTATGGAGAGCTTGACAATATATTTTTCATATTCCTTTATTAGATTTTTAATTACAAAGTACAATTAATTTAAAGGATTGATTGACAGTATATCAAACAAAATATTTGAGTTCCTATTGTTCAGTGATTGCTGACATTCACATACTCACATAGTAACTTACCAAAGCAATATCTCATCATCAATGTGGCTGTGATTCTTTGCCTCATATTTATCTTATTAATTCAGTAATTATATTGTCTATATGCCAAGGTCAGTGTTTTCCAAGTGTATGTAAATTGATTTATAGTTTGGAAATTAAGAGTTTTTTTCCCTTTGCTTTATATTTTAATTGATGTAGAATAGCTGCACATATTTGTAGAGTACAATGTATGATTTTTAATACATTAGTATAGTGCATAGCAATCACATCAGAGAAACAAAATACCCATCATCTCAAATATTTGTCATTACTTTGTGTTGCAGGTACATTAGGAAGTTTTTCTTCTAGTTGTTTAAAAATAGACAATAAGTTGCCATCCACTATAGCTACTCAGCTGTGCCTTAGTACTCTAAAATGTGTTCCTATTACCTAACTGCAATTTTGTATCTGTTAAAGCTGCCCTTGTGCCCTTGTCAGCTTCTGGTATCCATTATTCTACTTCTTTTTTTTTAATTGTTTATTTAATTTTATTTATTCATTTATTTATTTTAATTTGACCAGAGAGAAACATACAGAGAGAGAGAGAGAAAGTGAGAAAGCAAGCCACCAGGTCCAAGACTCAACCCATGGTCAGCCATGTGGGAAGATCCAGCACCTTAAGCACCATGACACCTGCTGATCCCTTCATCATTCTACTTCTTTACTTCAAATCTGACTTCCACCAACAAGTGAAAATGCGCAGTATTTGTCTTTTAGTGTCTGGCATATTTAACTTAATGCAATTTCCTCCAGGTTTATCCATGTTGCTTCAAATGACGGGCATCCATCTTTTCACGAGGCTGAATAATGGTCTACTATGTATACATACCATATTTTCTTTACTCATTCATACATTGTTGGATACGTAAGTTGATCCCATATCCCGCTGTTGTAAATAGTACTATGATGAACATGAGTGCAGATATCTCTTCAAAATACTCTATTCCTTCCCCTGGGATGAATATCCAAAAATGGAATTCCTAGATCCTAAGTTCTATTTTTAGTTTGAATAGGTACCTTGAAACTGTTTTCCATAATGGCTTTACTAATTTACAGCCCTACCAACAGATGCACAAGACGTTCCATGTCTTCAGATCTTCCCTAACACCTATCCTTCTTTGTTACTATTATTTGTTACAGCCATTTGAAATGGGGTAAAAGAATACCTCATTGTGGTTTTGAATCTCTGAGGGTAGAGCACAGATTTTTAGACAGTATTATAATTCAAAGCCATTTCATCTCCAAGAGTTATTTCAATACATAAAGTTAAGTTTTCAGAAACCATGTTTAATACTTTGGCCTTGGATTTTTAAAGATTGCTTTTTAAACCTGAGGTTGAATTATAATTTTGACCTAACATGTGTTAGCTAAATCCTTCATTTATACTTTACAAAGAATGTTACAGAAACCAACATGATTTAATTTTAATTAGGTTTGAAGTGTGTGTTTGTGTTGTATAGAAGAATGTGTATGCATACGTCTGTGTATGTGAATGTGTCTTGATGCTCACGTTTCCTGCCACGAGGTAAAGCTGAAGAAACTAGTATTAGCTAAAAAGATTGATACACAAAGATCAGTGATAGGGATTGTAGCATTTGAAATCCTGACATTTGATTCCAAATATTGCTAAAAGTACGCCTGTTTTTCCTGTGCTTTACAGATTACATATGACACATTGTTGTCTTTCCAGTATATCTCAGTTATTTTCCTAATTAGTAAGAATTTCACTTCTATACCCTATAACCAAACAGAAATTATTGTTTTAATTAATTATAGTAATATATATACATGCACAGAAAACTTTTACACTTTAGAATGTTAGTGAAATAAGATTGTTAAACTCATATTGTTTAAGACAATTTAAAACACTTTGGGACAAATAAATGGGTTATTATCTATTGAAGGTAACTTTGTAGTATTGTTAACTGGACTGGCGAGAAATGTACACATGTCGGAATATCCACTCTGTAAGCTAAGTAACATGTGAATGACTGTATAAAAGAAACTGAAATAAAAACAAAACAAAGAAATAAAAATAAAACACTTTTTAATGAATATTTTTTAAAATGTACCAAAAAAGTCCCTCATTCTCCATATCCAAATTTACCAGCTAGGAGGACTATGCTATCCTTATGTCATCCTTTGTTCTACACAACATCAGTCCCCTTCAATTTTAATTTGTATAGATTATTGCTCCTTTGTTCTCTTTTTTTTTTTTTTTTTTTTTTTAGAAAATGAAAGTGTGAAGTTTGGTGCATTAAAATTTGCAAATACAGGACCGTTCTGTGGCCCATTGGTTATGGTAGCCACATGGTTGGCCAACCATGTGATTAGTGTTCCAGACGCAGCAGCTTGAAAGCCAGGCTGACTGTGTGCACATGTGTGCCCAAAGTCCTGAGGGAGGGAGAAATGGAGGAAGTTTTTTTTTTTTTTTTTTTTTTTTTTTTTTTTTTTTTTTTTTTACCCTCTCCCTTGTTTTTTTTTTTTTTTTTTTTTTTTTTTTTTTTTTTTTAATTATGAACACCCCATGGAGAGTGTTGTCTCTGCTCTCTCCCTTTCTGTCTCTCTCTTATGAACACACACACCCTCTGGTGAAAAAGAAATTATCAAACGGTAATAGTAATTTTGACAAATCAAACACGCCATTCTTTCTAATATTTCGAGAACTCACCAGAAAGATAAAAAGAAAGAGGGAAAGTGCCAAAACATTCTCCATGGAGAACAGCTGTGTTGTAAGCCCTTCCCTTGTTCTCTGTTTCTCATTCCTTTAGAGATTTTGGGCGTACACGTACATGTGCCTGGCATGACCATTTTTCAAGCCTCTAACCATGTAGTCATCCGTGTGGATACTGCTGCTTTAACCACCACTCCATGGACTAACCCTCAAACCTATATTTTAAACACACCATCGTTAAAGTAAAGAAAACTATAATCAATCCCTAAAGTTCCTTTTGTCCCTCTTTCCAGTAAATATACACTTTTTACTGCGCACAGAAACAACTGTTGGCACATTGTTGTTTTCCCCACTAAAAGTTGTGTCTCTGTGAACAGGCATGCCATGCGATCTAGAACACAGGCGTACTCCACTTTTCATGGAGAGGCATAACTAAAAATAATTACAGTTGAAAACTGCAAAGTACTGTAATCAATGGGAAATGATTGTATTTAATTTTTTTAAATTTTAACTTATTTTATATATTCAATCACTATACATTACTATAGCTTATAAAGTGAATTTACGTAGCATGAAAACACTTCACATCATTCCATTTGAAGATACTATATACATTATCATCCACACATGATCATTCATTTCTGTGTCCTATGAATGCCTTGCCTCTCTGTTTTCCTCTTTGATTCCTTTCTTCACCTTCTCCCTCTTCTCCCACCCTGTTCCCACACTGTCTCCAGTATCTGTAAACACTTTCTGTGCTTCTGTATCCTCCAGTCTTTCGGTTTCCACCATAGTGTGGACAGTCGGTATATATTAAGTGGAGATATACAATGTCTCTCTTTCATAGCCTAAAAAGACATTTATATGTATACTTAACACAACAAACAGCCAAATAGTTTTCAAAAGTGCTTATTTATTAAGTCCTGATAGTAATCTATGAAATTTAAAGCTGCTTCACATCCTGAGCAACATTTAGTTTTTCAATTTGTGGTATGATACTAGGTGTGTTACGGTAGTTAGGAAAGGCTACACATAATTCTGACCTGTGAGTTCACAAAGCACATGGTTATTAGATGAACCTTGCACTTGATTGAATGCTCAGTTGTTGCAATCTTGAAATTCCTAAATGCTTTGGACGAGAACTTTACATTTTCATTTTGCACACCACTTTACATATTGTGTAGATAGCTGTGGTGCTATCTGAGTGTTGTTATATTTGTATTTTTTAATGACAAGTGGCATTAAGTATTTTTTGTTAACGTATTTGTTTCCTGAAGACTTTTTTCATGGAATGTATGCTCAAATTTTTGCTTCTTTTATTTTCATATTGTTATTGAAATTTCTTTACATATAAGTTATCTATCAGATATGTCATTTTTTTGTAAATATTTTCTCCTGGTCTGTGCCTTCAATTTCATTCTTACAACAGTGTTTAAAAGAACAAAATAATTAAAGGCCCAGCAGTTGGCCTAATGACTATGCTGCTGAACTTCCATGTAGTCGACCGTGGTTCGCGTCTCGGACCCTTTGGTTTAAACTCACACCAGGCATATGTGTATGTTTTCCCAGGAGAATGGAGGAGAAGGGATTGCAGTGTGGCCATCCCCTTGAGGGGTGATTTCTCTCTTTCTGTGTCTCTGTCTCTCTCTGTCTTTCTGACAAGTGCATATGGCCTATAGCAAAAGTATCTCAAAAATTAAAAAGCCCAATTTATTAATTTTATTGTTTTTAATTGACATAATAAGCATAAATATTTGTGGGCTACAGTAACATTTTTCAGTACATGGAAACAATGATTAATGATCAAATCAGGGCAATTAGCATATTTATCATTTTGGACACTACTTTGTATTAGAAACATTTCAAATTCTCATTTTTGGCTAAGCTGCTACATTCAATAAATTATTATTTTCTTTTTATGTGTCATGTTTTTGGTGTCACATCTATGAAATTTTTATATAACTAAAAAATATTTTTTTCATTTTCTTCCAGAAGTATTATGGTTGTGTGTATTATAGTTTACAATCCATGCGTAATCTGTGGATAAGAGGGTTGTGTATATACATACCGAAGTGTTCTAGTACAATTATTAAAATGACTACTTTGTCCACTAGTGGACTTTTATGCTTTTTTGAAAACTAATCGACCTAATAATAACTGACCCAACCAACTGATATTTGGTTGTGTTTATTTTGGGCTCTAATTCTGTTCAATACTGTGTCTATTTGCCAATACCCAAATCTTTTGACTATTGAGGATTATAGTGGGCTTTGATATCAAGTAATTAACTTTTCAGATTTGTTCTTTCACTTCGAAATTATTTGGGCTATTCTATGCCCATTTTATTCCAATACAAATTTTATAATCAACTTGTCAATTTCCATAAAAATTACTTTGCAAACTTGATTAGAATGGCATCAAGTGCTATAATCTCTAAATTATTTCGTGAATGAGAACGAAAAACGACTCTTGTTTATTCTCAAAATTAAAATTTGAGAATATATATATCCACATAAATATATATATTTCAATTCTCAGGCCACATTGTATTTCTCTAAGGTCTTTGACGATAATATCATCATGTGATATTACAGGATCAAGTGTTGCTATGAACAAGTCTGGAGGTAAAATTTTCTTGTCCTTTTATATACTTATTCTACTTGTAGTGTTAAAATCAGATGCATATAAGCTAAAAACAAAGTGAATCATTTCAATAAAATAGACGTATACATCTCTAACACAGAACAAGGAAAAATATTACCTATAGCTGATGTTTTACCACTGTGATTGTCAGTAAATTCATTTGTTTTTTTGAGAGATTTTTGCTATAGGGTGCATGTTCTCACAGGATTGACAGAGAGAGAGAAAGTGAGAAATCACCCCCCATGGGGGATGGCCATGTCACAATCTCTTCTTCTCCAATCTCCTCTCAGAATTTTAGGAATGCATGTACATGAGTCCAACCTGAGTTTCAAGCCACCGGGTCCAGTACTTGAACTGCAGTCGACTACATGGGAGTCCAGTGACATAAACATTGCAACATTTCTGGTCCCTCAATAAGTTTATCTTTGTATTTCTATTGTGCCCATGTTACCTGAGTTTGTCTTATGGTGTAGAATGACTAATCACAGGAGAAATAGATGGCGTAATGGTTGTGTTGCTGGTCTCCCATATATTCATCCACGGTTCATGTCCAGACTCAGTGACTTCAAACTCATGCCAGACACATGTGCGTGCATACACAAAATCCCAAGAGAAAGGATTGTTGTGTGGCCATATTCCCTGGAGTGGTGCTCTCGCTCTCTCTTTCTCTGTGTGTGTGTGTGTCTCCACTAAGTGCACCCACCCTGTAGCACAAATCTCACCAAAATAAATAGAATGACTACTCGAAGTTCAGTTATCATGTTAGAGTTCTATATAGGAGACATAGAGTATGGAAGGGCAGAGGAAAAAGCCACATGCCAATTGAATTTTGATGTTTTTATATCTCTTTTGTTAAACAACACAAAGCAAAGCAAACAAGTAAAAGCACATAGGTCAGTCAGAGCAGATATGCAGCACTCCAGATGTCTGCCTCATTGACTTTAGTGCTTTGTCCAGGATGCCTGCTGGAAATCTAACACCTGAACCCACCATTAAGCTGGAATAAGAGGAAGTATGAGAAGAGGAATGAGAGCAACCTCCAGGCAAGCCAACTATCTCCATACAGCACCCCCAGAAGTTTAGGCAACATCTTCAATTTACGTTTAGTTGATGACCTCTAGGTGACAACAAGAATTAGAAGTGGAACACTTTAGCTGTACTTCTTACTGCACAGAATAAAGCCGAGATTTATTGCTAAGAAAGAAGATCTAGGAAACTATGTGTTTCTACCACATCTGCATGTTCTTCATGAATAAAGTTATTGTATCTCTTTAATCTGGCATTTAATACCCTCACGAGTGTGTGTATGTGTGTATGTGTGTGTGCATTATATATAAATATATATATACACAGAAAAAACATATATCATATGTATATGTATTTTATATATATATATGTATATAATATTTAAAAATTTAGCAGACGCCTAACCTATTTGTTTTTGTTAATTTTATGTGAAGACAACATCTAGATATCTAGTCTTTCATGGTTTACAAGCTTGTTCTAAGTATCCCTTTATCTGTTCTAGCTCTCCTCCCTTCTAATTCAGCAGTACATGCCTTGAGTGATTCCAAACCTTAGTCATCTTCGCCGGCCGGTCAATCCTCTATGTGTCCAGGCACCAACTTTCCTTCTCACTCTCCCTGCAGTTTCCTGACCACGCCTCATAACTGAGTCAATACTGGATATAGAAGAAATTGGATTTTAACCCCCAAACATTCTAAATTATAGACTCCCGGACAACTTATTTTATAAGCCATACCAGCGAGCTTTTCTCTTGGCAAAGTGGCATCTCCTTCTATCTGTTCGTATTGGAAACTCCAGTCTCAATTTCTCACTGATAAGATTTTATGAAAGCATCAAGAAGGAGTCAATGCACACTAACATTCTGATTTTTTTCATAAATCTCTTGTAATATAGTAGCCCTGGGAATCGTAGCTATGCCTTACAAAATATTGATAGTAACAGTTTAATCTAGTGTTTTACCACTACAAAATTATGGTCACCAGATTTCTATTTATATTCCTTATTACACATATTCCCACTCCTGGTTAATCATTTCTATAATTTATGTTTAATTATGGCCAGTACACATTGTAACTGATTCTCATTTTTGTGCAGTTTTGTTTTACTTTTCAATTCTCTTTGATTCTCTTCTCTTATTTTCACATGCAGTCACTATGTACCTATATAAAATGAATTATTCTAGCATGGATACGCTGTGTATACACTGTATAGTAATTCATTCAAAGATATTACTATACACATTATCAACAGATAAGGTTCCATTTTTGTGTCCCTTTAATGTTTATTCTTTTTTCCCCCTTGATCCCCTTTCTCTCAACCCCCTTCTTTTCCTATCCTCCTCCCACACTCTCTATAGTATCCCAGTTTCTCTCCTTAATTTTATACCTTCCAATCTTTCTGTTGTTGTCATAGAGTACAGATATCGTCTATATGTTAAGTGGGAACATACAATGTCTCTGTTTTATAGTCTGGCTTGCTTGGCTTAGTATTAAATCTTCCAAATTTGTCCACTTTCTATAAAATGCCAGGTTCTCATTTTTTTAAAAAAATTCTTTTATGACTGACTAGCATTCCATGTGACACAATTTTTTCAAACCATTCATCTGTTCTTGAACATTTGGGTTGATTCCATGTTTTAGCAAGGTGCAAAATGTTGCAATAAACATGAATGCACAAGTGTTTTTCTGACTGAGTATATTCTATCCTTTGGGTAGATACCCAACAGTGGAATTGCTGATCATATGGCAGTTCTATTTGTAGGTCTTTGAGGAACCTCCCTATTTTTCTCCACAGTGGCTATACTAATTTACATGTCCCCCAACAGTGTTGTAGAGTTCCCTTTTCACCCCAGCCTCAACAGCACTTATCATTACTTGTTTCATTTTAGCCATTCTGACTGGGTTAGATGATATCTCATTGTGGTTTTGATTTGCATCTACTTATGATAAGGGATGTTGAGCAGTTTTTCATATGCTTTTTGGCTGTTTGTCTTTCTTGAAGAATTGTCTGTTCAATTTATTTGCCCATAGTTTAATTGGATTAAAATTTTTTTGGGTATTAGTTACTTGGGTTCCCTGTATATTTTGGTTATCAATCCCTTATCTGAGGCAGACTTTGAAAATATATTCTCTCATTTTAAGGGTTTTCTCTGTGCTGTAATTATTGTTTTTCTTGCTGTGTGGAAGCTTTTTAACCTGATGTAATCCCACTTGCCTATTTTTGGAATTATTGCCTGTGCTTTGGGGATCTTATTTAAGACTTTGTTGGGACCAGTAATTGGTGTAATGGTTACATTGCTGGACTCCCATGTAATTGACTGCGGTTCAAACTCCAGACCTGGTGACTTAAAATGCATGTAGGGAATGTGTACATGCATGTCCAAAATCCTGAGAGGAGAATAAAAGATAAGGGATTGCCATGTGTCATCCCCCTGGAAGGTAATTTCTCTCTTTATGTGTCTCTGGCAAGGACACATGCCCTATAACAAAAAAAAAAAAAAAAAAGAAAGAAAGAAAGAAGACTTTTCCTACTCTGATGTCTTCAAGAGTTTTCCCTGTTTTCCACCAGTAGTTTATAGTTTGAAGTGTCATGTTTAAATCCTTGATTCATTTGAGTTGATTATTTGTTAATGGTGAGAGATAAGGGCTAGTTTCTTCTTTTTGCAGGTGGATATTCAGTTTTTTTCCAGTACCATTTGCTGAAGAGATTTTCTTTTCCCCAATTGTCAAATTTGAGTAAGATTCAAATACATAGAATTGAAACAGCAAAAGTGGTTTCAATGATGTAGGATCTCAATTCTTTGTCATGTAAAAACAAAATCAGCTTGAGTAGGCAGCTGAGCATGAATATTTGCCTTCTTTCCTACCATCATTAGTGCATGGCTTCCATACATTTCTCAAAAATAGATATTAGCTTTCTAACTTCATGGTGCTTCCCAGAGACACTCTGTCTCTTATAGCTTTTGCTGCTGTACTTTATTATTGATTTTACTTGGCCTTTATGAGCCCAGTGTCAGTGAGAGGTGGAAGACATCATTCTCCAGTGTTCAGATATAGCATCACATATTAGGCATCTGCCATGTTCCTTGGTTTTAGAGAAAAGGTCTTGTTAAATTTTTCTGCCTTTCCTTACCTATGCCTAGAGGTATTTCTATACATCCCTCAGGAGTATAGTTTTTCATTTATTTGTGTTGTTTATATTGTTGCCTTCTTCCAGCCACACTGAATTTCACCAGAGCTTTAATAGATTATACACTTCAGTCTATGGAGACAAAGTTGTTAGACATAGCAAAAATAAATAAATATGTAACAGAAGAGAATGGGTTTTATTTGAATTTCAAATCAACAATGAATAATTGTTTCATGTAAGTACAACCCGAATAATACTTCAGGGCATATTCATACAAAAAATTACATATTCCTTATCTGAAATGCTGATTTAACCGGGTGTTATGTGTTGCACCTTACATCCTCACATAGAAGAAATAAGAAATATAGATGTGACAGTAATTCGGTGGTGGCTGATAGATCTCTTTTATTGCTGTGGTGTTTTTTATGTTTATTTATTTATTTATTCTGAGATGAGAGAGAGAGAGAGAATACCTCCAAGGGAGTCTTGTCACCACTCTTCATCACTGGCCCTCGGCTAGCCCCAAATTGTGGGCACGTGTATGCCTGACATACTTTTCCATGCTGAACTAGGAACCTTTATGTGGGACTGCCTTACAAAAGATTGTTTTGCTACTGTGCCATTGTCTGTCCCCAGTTTGGGGTTTTTACCAAAGTTCTCAGGATACTTTTATTTCCCCTCTTATTCCAAATTTTGTTCTATATGTTAGATCCTGGAGATGGGTAAGGAGAGACTTATAATCCTCTCTTCTTTATCTGTCTAGCATCCTAGAAAAGCATTTTCAAGATCCTCTTCTCTTTTTTTCTTTATTCAAATACTTACAGAACAAGAAGTGTTCTAGAAACTGAGGATAAGTCAATGAAAAAAAGAAGACATAGATTTCTACTCATGTTAAGTACAGTGGTTTGAATATGTCTCCCAAAAGTTCATGTATTAGAAATCAGTTGCTTATGAAGATATTAAAAGAAAACTTATTCCAATTATGGTGTTGAAAACTTACACTGGGCATGTGTGCGTGTGTGCCCAAGTTCCGAAGAGGAGAATGGAGGAGAAGGGATTGCAGTGTGGCCATTCCCCCCGGGGGGGGGGGGCATGTGTGATTTCTCGCTTTCTATCTCTCTGTCTCTGTCTGTCTGTCTGGCGAACGCATGGGCCCTATAGCAAAACCCTCAAAAAAAAAAAGAAAAAGAAAAAGAAAAGTGGAACCTTTGGGAAATGATTAGACGTCAAAGTAAGTGGAGCCCCCAGATTAAATTCTCATGGGTTTAGAAGAGGAAGGAGACAGAAACACAGGGGAACAGAAACGTGTGTTCCTGCCCTGCTCTGTCTTACCTTATGGCTGGCTGGCAAGGAGACCCTCACTATCTGTTGCTCCCTGGATCTTGGACCTCCAAATCATGAGCTGAATAAAACTCTATTCTTGTAAATCACCCAGTTTCATATTTTTTTATTTTGTTAATAGCAACAGAACAGAGTAGAATAATAGCAAACAGTATAATATTTTAAAGCTACTACATGTTCTAGAAAGCAAAAAAAACTAGTAAAACCAGAGCAGCTGAGAACTGTCTTGAGTCGAGATTATAATGTTAAATATAGTAGTCAGAGTCAGCCTTACTGAAAGGATAGCAGGTGGTCATGACTAAAGGAGGCAATGAAGTCAGCCAGTGGATCTTCTGGGAGGTTCATCTAAGTAGGAAGAATTGCCTGCACACATGCTAAGGGTGGAAATGTACCTTGTGAGTTGCAGAAATAGCCAGGAAGACAAGGCGGTGGGAATATAACGTCATCCCTTCACTTTACGTGCCAACTGGGTTTAATATTACATGATACATTTGTCCACTCCCAATTCTTGCTACATTACAATGTTCTCTCATATAAACCCAACTAGAATTGATCCATATTTTAAATGTTTCTCTTCTTTTCTTTCTTTTTTTTTTTTTTACTTTGCCTCTGTTGGGGGGAAAATTGTAGCAAAGCCCACCACTCAATTAGGTAAATATTTCTTAGAGGGTAATTTTTTCCAAAGCAATTATAATTAGTAATGGATTCTTAAAGATTAAATTACACTGCTGTAACCATTTCAGCTTAATTAGCATACCCTGATTCACCTATGTGTCTTTCTTAATTAAATATTTTCTAAATAAAGAGGATTACACTTGCTTGCATTATGTTGATTTTGCTAGCTAAAGGCAGAAAGCATTCCCGTTCTGCTTAAAGAAAATTTTCTAGTAGATGTTTATAAGGCCTAAGTATTCCTACTTAGTATTCACTGACACTTGAATATTCAGTAGATAGAATTCCTCTTAACAGATGGGATAACCTTCCTAATGAGGAACAACAATATGACCCAACTTTCAGTAGTTACATGAAATATTTAATTTCCTAATTAAGTATCTTAATTTGTTTTCAGACATCACCTGGTTTAAGTCTCACATCCTCATTACAATAAAAATGTACTTTGAAAAATATTTCTTCAGACCAGTCCATGGCATGGTTGTTGAGGTGGCTGGATTTCACATGGCTGACTTTGCAGTTCTAGTTCCAGATCTGATGGCCTGAGAAACATGCCGGATGCACGTGTTTGCCTCTCCACAGTCCTGAAAGGAGGAAGAAGAGACTGTGACACGACCATTCCCCAAGTGAGGTATTTCTTCACTTTCTCTTTCTCTCTCCATCTCTTTCTTTCAAGTACATGTGCTATCTAGAAAAAAATGAAAAAGGTGCTTCCATAGAAATGTTTACCTTTTGGGGAAAATTAAAATGAGAAACATTTTAACATGTGGCAAATCACGTGATAATAAACATGAGTAAAATATTTATGAATAGATTTTGTTAGAAAATGTAATTAAGATATCATTGCAATGGGTTGAATATGCTTCCCCCAAAAATTTACATTGCCACTTAATCCCCATGTCATGGTATTAAGAGGTAGGGCATTTGGGGTGATGAAATATCATGAGGGTTGTGCATTCATGAACAGATTAATGCCTTAAGAAAAAAGCTGGAGGGAACAGCTCAAGGCCTTTGTCCTTCTACATCACCACATATGAGCAAGAAGGTACTTACTGCCTTGGAAGTACAGAGCTACCCTCATTGCACACTGACTTTACCTGTGTCTCTGTCTTGTATTTCCCCAACCTCCAAAAATGCAAGAAATAAATCCTTGCTCTTTTTTTGTTCATTTAAAATAAATTCTGATTTCTGATTAATCTACAAATGTAGGGTTCAGTATTCTATTGCTGACTGAAGCAAGCCAGGATATGATAGAAAGATATTGTATGTATCCAGTTAATACTTACCTATTAACTGTACTTTATAGTAGAGATTGAAATATTGGAGGGCATAAAAGCAGTGAAAATAGTTAGGGATGCTGAATACAGTGTGTAACAGGGTAGGGGAAGAAGGGAAGAGTATAGAGAAGTATAACAAAAGAACAAATAAAGAAGCATGACATTAGTGGGACGCAGAAATGGTTTATTACCTGTTGATGACAACATGTATAGTATTCTCAACTGGACTGGTCTGAGAAGTATTTCATGTTGGGTAAATTCTTTCTATAAGCCAAATGATATATAGTGATTGACTATTTTTTAAAAATAATCAGAACTAATAATGATAATAATCTGAAAAAAAGATGAAAAGCTATTTGACAATGATGACGTGGATAGTAATGTCTTTGCCTGTACTGATATGCAGGGTAATCACAATGGAAAAAGAAGTGTAATACACGGCAAAGATATATATTCAATGTAATATAAAAAAGATTATGATAAATAAAATTAAGTAAAAAACAAGAGTGGGGGTTTCTTATAGAGAGGGAGTTTAGATCCCTCTTATTCTGTCTCTTTCTCTCATTCTCCATTTGCCCTTCCAGTAGGAATATATGCAGCATGAAGGCCCTCGTCATGTGCCAGGCCCTTGGTATTGAACTTCCCAGCCTCCAGAACCATGTTTCAATTTATTTCTTTTATTATTGATTACCAAATTATAGTTTTCTGTTATAGCAGAACAGAACAGACTGAAACAAACTGTAAGAAAGTAAAACTTGTTGCATATATTAACATTTCATGGGTCAACAGTATCATGGTGGTTAAGGTGCTGGCCTCCCACGTGGCTGACTAGGTGGCAGCCCCACACATGGCAGCTTGAAAATTGTGGCAGGTGGGTGCGTGTGCATGTACAAACTCCTGAGAGGGGAATGGGAGAGAAGGGGGTATAGCATGGCCATACCTCTGGGAGCTGATTTCTCCCTCTCCCTCTCACTGTCTCTCTCTCTGGTGAATGCACTCACCCTGTGGCAAAAACTAAAAAACAAAATACACACACACACACACACACACACACATATATGAAACACTTTTTCTATATATTTTATTGAATTATATTGTTAGAAAAAATATACCTTAATTTGATAAGATATAATTCAGAAGTAATATAATTATAAATCTATACTCTACCTTAATATGAATCCTGGATTGGTGGCTATGCTTGCCTTTTTACTACTTTCCACTTCATGAAATGCCATTTTCCAACTTTTTACTCTCTGTCAGTGTGTCTCTTTACCAGTGATGTGTGTTTCCTTCAAGCAGGATATAGAGGGCTCCTGGCTTTTGTTTGCATTTTTTACCAATTCAGCCAAAGTGTATCTTCTGATGTGAGAGTTTAATCCATTTACATTCAATGATATTATTGAAATTTACAAATTTACAGTTACCATTTTGTTGGTTGGCTCATGATTTTTATGTGTTTCCTTATTTTTGCTTCTGTTGTTTATGTTTGTTATTTGGAAGATTTATAGAGTATAAGGCATTGAATAATTTCTTTATTCTTTATATAATTGTTATCCTGGTGATTTTTATAGCTTCTTGTGTCTCCCTGGTGATATTTATATTCCATTTATTTCTAACTCCGTGCTCTTTTAAACATTTCCTAAAAATTCAGTGTAGTTCTCACAAAGTTCTCCAGTTTTTGTCTGACAATGATTATATTTCTTCTTGTAATTTGAAGGACATTTTGTTGAGTATAGTATTCCTGGACAAAAGTGTTTTTCTTTAAGAATTTCGAATATGTCTTCCCAGTTTATCCTGGTCTTAAGTTTCCTGTTGAGACGTCTGAAGTTAGTCTCATAGAGTATACTTGATAGGTATCTTGGTGCTTATCTATAGCCATTTTTAGGACTTTCTAATTATCTTTGATGTTTGACATTTTGGAATATACCCTGGAGAAGATCTTACATTGATCTCTATGATGTACTTTGAGTTTACTGGATTTGGATGACTATATATCTCTATAGATTTGGAATGTTTTCAGTTAATATTTAATTAACTAGATTTTCTATGGCTTTCTCATGTATTTGCCTTCTGGGATACCTATTGTGTAACTATTTGATTGTTCAGTTGTGTCCCATAATTTCTGTATGATCTCTTCATTTTTAATAGTTATTTTTCTTCTCTTTTTTTGACAGTTTGGACCATTTAGAAATTTGTATCTTTACATCCAAGGAGACTTTCTGTTGCATGGCGTGACCTCTTCTTGATGCCTTCTGCAGAATTTTTAATTGTCTGTATTCTACTTTTCATCTCCAGAATTTTATTCCTTTTAAATAAGTCAGTCTCTCTAGTTACTCTCTCTTTCATGTCACGCATTGCTTTTCTCATTTCCTGATATTATTTGTCTCTGTTCTCTTATATCTCATTTAGTTTTGTTGTCATTATTGCTCTAAACTAATTTCTGGCATTGCTGTGAATATCTCTTGTCTGTTGTTAGTGTGGAATTAGAGTGTTTCTTTGGGAAGAGATACTTCCTTGGTTTTTCACATTTCTTGTATTTCTGAACTAATGTTTTTATATCTAAAATACATTTACTTCTTCCCAATTAGTCAATTAGTTTTTATGATCACAGTATTCTAATATTTATATTATTTTTTTAATTATTCAGGCCTTTAACTGTTGAAGATTTTATGTATTTTCAGAAACACAAAGAGGGCACTTGGAGCCTTTAGGCCAAAAATTTCTGTTCTAGGTTAGTGTTGTGCCTTCAGAGGTAATGAGTTCCTACAAATTATTGGTAACTGCTACCCTGTCAGGTGGTTTCTTGAGGTTTCATAGGGAGTAAGGTCCTTTAAGGTAAGTAGCCATGGGGAATTATCGGCTTAAAATGATCTCTGTTTGAGATGGGTGGTACACAGGAAGAATTTAGGCACTTATTAAGAAATTGTGATTCAGGGTTGGCTAGTTTTGTTTGTTTGTTTGTTTGTTTGCCCTTTGTGTGCATTCACTGGAGACAGAGGGAATTGTCCACTCGGATGTATAACTTTCGCCATACCCACAGTATCCGTTGGAGGTGGTTTGATGTAAGCAGTTGCAGAACAGACTGCTGTTACAGGAGAGAACTGAGCTTGCCCTCTTCCAAGGCTGTGTTGCTGAATGGAAAGTATGTTCACTTCTGTGCAGATGGTGAGCAGGCCCAGAGCTACAAGTTTGTGAAGGGCTGAGCAGGGCTACAGTTGCATAACTCTACACACTGAGCCTCAAGGGCAGGCTGTGGGAACTTTGGGGGACTCCACATATCTGGTACATGTCTGGAAACACTAGCTGCTTGATTCTACTGGCCTATGCATATGTTGAGGCTAGAAGCAGGACTGAAACTATCATGTGTCTGCAGGGCCAGGGGCAAGGCTAAATGGCCCAAGTTTACCTGTTCTTTGGCCTGAATGTCCTCTGGTGCAATTTGGGCAGGTCCATCAGCCTGTGCACGCTTATTTGGCAGTGCCAGAGTTGCTCCCGTTGATAGTCCAATAGGAGCTTCCTGAGTTCCCTGTTGGACAAGAATTCTGGTTTGGAAAATGTGTGAGGTGATGCCTCATTTATTCTTCCCACAAAGGAAAGATCACTTGCACTGTCATCTTTGTCAGTTGCTCCCTTCCCCCTCCTCTACGAACACCATTCTTGGAAGTCCATGAAGCCACCCTATTGAAGGCAACAGAGAGGAAAGGGAAGCATTCTTTGTATCCTATTAGCAGTAGAATGGAAGGTGGGGATGATGTAGTTCTACAAGTCAGTCCAGAAGAATGTCCTGATTTGACTCCAGAGCTGGTGCTGTGTGCCTCGGGTTAGGGATGGGAAAATTCAGCATTCTCTCTGGAGTGGCAGATCCTTGCAGCTTCCCAAGATGAGCTTGCAGTCTGTGTTTCCTCAGTGCTCTCCACCAGTTGGGAAGCACTTGGAATTTAAGTAAAAGCAAGGAGATAGAAGATGGAAGCCTCAGAGGGGGTCCTGCTCACCTACTTCCTGTGGTAAGAGACTTAGGTTGTCTTCAGTGTTTCTCAGTTCAGACCACTGCCCTTTTTTTAAATTTTTTTGAGCAGCACCCTATGAACGCCCACTCCCACACTCCTGTTCTTGTGCTTGTTGGACTCACCTCAGTCCTCCGCTTCAGATGTGCTATCCAGCCAACATTTTTGAACTTGCCTTCTAGAAAAATGTTGTCATGGAGGTTCCTGTTTGGCTATCTTGTCCCTCTCCTGTGGACTAAGTTTTTGACACAAGCTTTTGAGGGGACACCTTTAAACCGTAACACAAGTATTAATACATAATAGAAAAAGTTTCATTTCTAATAACACTGTAAAAATAATACCAATACGCAATTTGCTTGTCTTTTGGGAAGCTAATAATTTATTTGATTTGGAGGGCAGAAAGACTTATGCAGAAAAGTAATAAATATGTTTTGAAAATGTTTTTAATTTTAGTGCACATTATAACAATTTTGTATGTATTTCATTCAAAAGCAAACAATTTTTTATTAAAAATATATTATGGGATAATATATTTCTGTAATGTTTGCTTTTTTTATTTTGTGACCTTATTTGAGTTTATCTTGAATTGTAAAATCCACACCCAAATAAAGAAGAACAGAGACAGAGTTAAAAACTTTTATGAACATTATCATATATTAATAATGTAACTTCAAAAGTAAAGTAGTTAAAATTATATGTTATAGAAGCAAAAGCAGGAGTAAACTGATGAATAGAATGTTGAAAAAATTAAAAGAATTTATAGCTATGAACAAGAAACAAACATCTATTAAAAAGCATATTGAACCTTGCTTACCAAACAATACTATTAGAAAGTTGCACAGAATAGGGGCCAGCAGATGGTGTGGAGTTTAAGGCAGTCGGAGCCCACCTGGCCTCCAGCTCTGTTGGAATTCTGGACCAGGCAACCAGAGAAATATGCTGAGCCCTTGTGGATCCATGCCCTAAGTCTGAGAACATAGTGAAGGAGAAAGGGTGACCATCCTCCCAGGAAGTGATGTCTCTCTCTCTTTCTCTCTCTCTCTCCTCTCTTTCTCACAAGGACTGAAATCCTATAGCAAACTAAAAAACAGAAGTAAAAATTTAAAAAAGAAAGTTATACAGAATACTATCAATTAATTGTTAGCAACTTTTCAAGGCTGCTGAAAATAAACTGGCAATCTAAACCAAATATAAAAATAATAGTGTGTGACACCCAATGGGACTTTAAATATAGGATTCAATTAAATTGGTTTTTAGTACTATAAGTATAAAGACCACATACAAAACAGTTGAAGAGAGGAAGCTGGAGACCATGGCAACCTGCTGGAAGGATTCTTCACATCTGACATATAGATCACCTTTGACACATTATTCTGGTTTTATTTCATAATGTACTTATTGTTCACACTGACTACCTATTTCTTAACTCTTCTAACCTTCTACTTTCTTAAGTTCTTCTGCTTCATAACCGTATTCCAAAACCCACAGGTCCAGAGTTCCCATTATTTTAACATATATTTGAGAATAAATTACCATATTGATATATTTTATATAAAAATGAATCACTTTTACTGCTCTTTTTTAAAAATTTAATAATATATCTACATTTTGTGTAAAATATAAATACTTTGATGGTATTTGCTATTATCCATAAGGATTTGTTCTTTCATTTTAAAACAACTATTTCATCTTCCCAAATTATGGGCCAATTCAGCTCATTCTAACATTTAATTTGATACATGATTTTTTTTATATTAAAATAAGCTTCCATCCTAGTAAAATATGGTAGGTCTCTTAATAAAGAAAACTTAATTTTGAAACATGTTCAAACCATTTTCATTTTTGGTGTACCTGAAAATGTAAACTGCTAGGAAAATAATGATAAAGAACAAACTTCTTCTCTAAGTCAGCATAATTTTATAAATTAAACTCATAATTTGATTCTATTTTGCTTCTTTCAAAAATGTTCAAGATTTGCCAACTTATAATTTGAGGGTTTTAAATGTGCTGAACAAAAGTCTTGCCCACATCTACCTCTTTCTATTGAGATTTTTCCGGGAACTCTTCCTGTAAGTGGCTATTCTACAATAATGTGAGATATTTCTTTGTCTCTCAAACACATCTAAAATCAACTTGCTGCGACCCTACTGATTGTATCTTTTCAATTAACTGCCCATTTCAAATTTATTTGGTTTCCCCAGCATCTACTTTTACCTCATTATTTCATTGTCTTTTGGAAATGTTAACAGAAGGAAAATGGTTGAGTAGGGTATAAAACTAATTGCATTTTGTAAACCCAAGTTGAATGAATTTGCTACCATGTTCAGTGTATTAATTTAGCTAGTCCATTTTCTATCCTCAACATATATTTAGAATTTAAATATTATAACTCTATTTTTAAAATATCAATTGATTTTGATTCTGATAATAGTATAATATGCTACTATTTATATTTCATGTACTTCAAAAATGATTACTTAACCCTTCATAGAGTTTATATTACTATAACCAAAATAATAAATCTACATATAAAAATGATATTTGTTGCTTCAGGGCATTTTCACTATTTTCTCATTTTAATTAAGACCAATTATTAATATATGATTATTATTATGAATTATGATCCTAAAGAAAAATTGTCCACAAGAAACAAGTCATTAAAAGCTTATAAGATCTTTTTAAAGAATATTTATCTTTTCATTATTAAGTAATCTTTAAACATTTCCCTATGGTTTTTCCTCCTTCTAGTTTTAGTGGTTTTCTCAGATGATCTTTTTTTGAAAATATATATACATATATGTTTATATGTGTATGTGTCTGTATTCAGATTTACACTTAATCACTATTTATCTTTAAGATGTACAAACTGGTTTTTCTCAACATAAATATAGACCATATTTTCGAGTCAAAGTCATTACCATATACATTCTCAGTAACAGATAACTTTTCTTTTTTTTTTTTTTTTGAGAGTATTTTTTTAATGCTATAGGGCATGTGTGCTCACCAGAAAGATAGAGAGAGAGAGAGACAGAAAGCGAGAAATCACCCCCGGAGGGATGGCCACACTGCAATCCCTTCTCTTCCATTCTCCTCTCAGGATCTTAAGCATGCACGCAAACATGCCCAGTATGAGTTAAAGGCACTGGGTCCAGGACCATGGTCGATTTCATGCGGGAGTCCAGCAACATAGTCATTATGCAATCTGCTGGTCTCACAACATATAACTTTTCACTAAGATGATTTATTTTAATACAAAGACGTTAACTGTAATATTTAATCCCATTATGTGTAAAAATACTGCTTTACATGTATATTTAATATTAGTATAGTTAATGGGAAATCATTTTCAACCTCATCAAAATATTTACTAAAACCATTGCACACGGAACTCTAGAAGACAGACTTCATTTCTTCCTCATAGAGAGTAGACATCTCTATAAATTGTATAACACAGAAGTTATAAGTGCTTAGATGTCTAAAAATAGGCATCACTGTGCTAGAATTTTAACTTTAATTTTAAGTATTTTATTAAATACTTCAGTGAAATTAGGATAGGGATATTCTGATCTTTCTGAGTGTACCAAATCTTTATGTAAAAATTATTAGTCATTTTTTAAAAGGCACCTCTATTGGCTCTAGATGACGGCATGTGGTGAAATGCAATGCTCTCCAAGGCAACCCAACATGAGGAGGTCCCCAGTTTAACTGTAAAGACCTCGTTGAGTTTGCTGGGCATGTGCTTCCCGTGATCTGGGGCTGTTTGCAGCATCAAGAATCTGTCAAGAACCTCTCTCTCTTGCTAGTGTAAGAAATGGATGAACTTCAAAAAGGTAATAGAGGGACCAGCAGTTAGTGTAATGGCTATGTCGCTGGACTCCCATGTAGTCGACTGTGGTTCAAGTCCCAGACCCGGTGGCTTAAAACTCACACCAGGCCTGTGTGCATGTGTGCCAAGATCCCGAGAGGAGAATGGAGGAGAAGGGATTGCAGTGTGGCCATACCCCCTGGGGGGTGACTTCTCATTTTCTGTCTCTCTGTCTCTCTCTGTCTGTCTGGTGAGCGCATGCGCCCTATGACCAAAAAATCTCACAAAAAATTAAAAAATTTAAAAATAATAAAAAAGGGTAATAGAATAAGATGTGTTTATGTTTATTTTTATTTATTAGTAGTAAAAAATGTTAAATAAATTATGTAGCATACATCATAAAAGTTTTTATTTAACATTTTGACAGGTTAACTCGTTAGCATTTTCACAGAAATTAGTCACAACTTACTTTTAAGGTACTCTACGGATTACATAAATTTACATTTTCCCTGTTTGAAACCGTAGTTCATGGTCATTGCGTGAATTCATTGGGTTGACACTTTAAGTTTGAACTGTGTGGGTCTATTTATTTGTGGATATTTATTTTTAACATAGGGTGTGTGAATTCACTGGGGAAAGAGAGAGAGACAGAGAGGAAAGTGAGGACCCCACCCCTCCAGCCCCAGAGGGAATGGCCATACTGTAATCCTTTCTCCTCCATTATCCTATGGGGATTTGGGGCATGCCCACCCACACACATCAGGCATCATTTTCAAGCAGCAAGTCTTGCACTTAAACTGTGGTCCTGGGAGGCAGTGGTGACAGAGGTGGTGAGGGGATGAAAAACAAATTGGAGGCCTTTTAAGATGATGACAGTGGCACCATGAAGTGAAGAAAATAGCATACAGAAAGATGGTGAGAAGGAAAAAGCCGACTCAGACAAGAGTCAGGGCAGTAGCTAGAGGAAGGTCGTCATCCCTGGACCAGCAGAGCATTCCCTGCAGTACACCTACACTTTCTGGTACTCTGGGGAACTGCTGGCAGTCCCAGAAGTTCACAGAACTTTGAACAGAATATCAGATTGGCACTGAGGCAGTTCTGGTGGATGTATTTATTTGTTTATTTGAAAAGTTTTTTTCTATAGGGTGCCTGCACTTGCCAGAGAGACAGAGAGACAGAAAGCAAGAAATCACCCCCCAGGGCGGATGACCAACCCACAGTCGCTTCTCTTCCATTCTCCTCTCAGGATTTGGGTATGCACGCACATGCACCTGGCGTGAGTTTAAGCCACTGCAACCAGGACTTGAACTGCATTTGACTACATGGGAATCCAGCAACATAGCCATTACACCAACTACTGGCCTCACTTCTGGAGGTCTTATAGCCACATATTATGTCTGGGGGACCTGACAGGCCATGGTGACTTCCATCTCTTCAAAGGAGGAATTAAATCCATGTGGGAGGATGAGGCAAATATAAATGGTGGCAAGTGGATTATTCGTCTGTGGAAGGGCTTGGTCTCCTGTTACTGGGAGAATCTCATCCTGGCCATGCTGGGGAACAGATCATGGTTGGGGAGGAGGTCTGTTGAGCTGTGGTCTCTGCTTCAGAGGACATCATTTTGATCTAGAATAAGACTACCCAGAAACCAAGCTACTCAGGCTGAGTTTGGGATTCACTTTAGTGAGTGCTTAACCTGTTTCCCAACACCATTAGGGATTACAAAACTCACACTGAAAGCATCTAGTAGGTGTCCCTATGTGGAGCAGGAGATATATAGCTGCACCCAGAGGATGATGCTGTGTAGACACTGACTTGTGGAGAAGGGACAGGCCAGCTTCCCCTCTAGGACTCTGGCACTTGTAGTTTTTGCTGAGGAGCCTTCCTGCCCACCTACTTAAGGAGGTGCTTTGTAGCAGATTCCTGTAAGAAGACAGTCACACTGCAGGCTCTCTGGGTTTCTACAGGCTGTCTTGTCTTTTACATGCTAACCACTTGTTTTTTAAGATAATTTCACTGAACAATAAAGTCCTCTTCCTTGCCCTCTCCTCCAAAAAAACATGAAAAAGTAGTCAGTCATGAGGGAGTCCAGCACCTTAAACACCATGCCACCTACTGGCCCCTATATGTGAACTAATTTAATAAATACATTGGAAAATACAGTACAATATTATAGAAGTAAATATTTCCCTTTCACGGTTTCTTATAATATTTTGTTTTCTTTAGCTTGCTGTATTGCAAGAATATAGCATAATATATGCATATATATCATACACAATATATAGTAATCAACTGTTTATGCTATTTGGTAAAACAGCAAGTTTTCAGTTGGTTACTAGTAGTTAAGTTTTGGGGAATCAAAAGTTATACATGGAATTTTTACTATAGTCAGTGACTATAGTAACTATATTATTCAAGATCAACTGTTAGTGTCTCTTTTCCATATTATTACACATTTATAATCATAATTCATTTCCATTATTTTTGTAGAAATTTCCAGTGTTTTGATATTACCCTTACTGAAAATGTAGAAGATGAAGAAGAGATACTGTTTATATTGTTATTGTTATTATTATTACTATTAATAGTGCTCTTCCTGACTTTTTTTTTTTTTGACTTTTTTCATAGGGTACATGTGATGTGCTTGCAAGAGAGAAACAGAGAGGGAAAGTGAGGAATCACTCCCTAGGAGAATGGTCACTCTGCGATCCCTTCTTCTCCATTCTCCTCTTGAGATTTTAGGCGTGCATGCACATGAGCCCAGTGTGATTTTTCAAGCTGCAGATCCCAGGACTTGAACTATGGTCAGTCATGAGGGAATCTAGCACCTTAACCACCATGCAGCCTGCTGGCCCCTTCCTGACATTCTTAAGAATCAACTCCATTTCCTTTTTCTGGGGAAACTGCATTTATTTGTCAATAATAATCTATGAATATATTGTAAATGTTGTTTAAGTGTCTTTTTCTAATTCATCACAACCACCCTTAGAGGAAAGTTTATAGTTGTATTGTTTACATTAAGAGAGCAGAAATATCTAAAATTGATGCTCTAACTTTTCACCCTAAGTCACAAGAAAAAGAAGAGCACATTAAACCTGAAGCAATCAGAAGGAAAAAAGTAATAAAGATTGAAGGGGAACCAATAAAGCCCAGAGTTGGAAAAACAATAGAGTAAACCAATTAAACCACAAGCTGGTTCTTTGAAAAAATAAAAATTGACAAAACTTAGCTAAACTCACCAAGAAAAAAGAAAGAAGACTTAAATTACTGCAGGAACATGAGCACATGAGCAAGGATGTTATTATCAGTCTTAAAGAATAAAAATAACTACAAAGGAATATCATAAAGCGTCGTATGATAGTAAATTAGATAGCCTAAGTGGACAAAGTATTTTTTTAATAATTATATTTTAACTAATTAATTTTATTTATTTAAATTTGACCAGAGAGGGACAGAATGAGAGAGCAAGAGAGAGAGAAAAGAAAGAAAGTGAAAAAGCAAGCCTCTAGATCCGGGCCTCACACTGCGGTCGGCCACGTGGAAGTCCAATGGTGATGTATTAAGCCTATATGGAAAGATCCTAGGTTTGCTTCTTGGGTCCTCTCTGAGCCTGGATGGAGTCTCCCTATGAACCCAGTCATCTGGATTGGAGGATTAACTGTGGTTTGAATGCCTTGTGGCAATGTCTCTTTCTCTCTCTCTCTCTCTCTCCCCATCATTAAAGGAAATAAGCCTAAAATGTTGGTGGAAAAATGGAATTAAACAACAGAAATGATTAGAATTTATATTTGAGTTCAACTCTTGCAAAGTATGTGATTAATATAAAAACTTAATTATAGTTCTATGCATTTGCAATGAACAATCAATAAATGAAATTAAGAAAAAAATCCATTTACAATAGCAGTATGAACGTATGGAGTGATGTCTAGTATGGCTGTCCACTAATGCTCATTAGATGTTTCTGAGTTCACCATTTTACCCTAATCTTGACAACCACACTAAAATACTTTCACTTTTTTTTTTTTTTTTTAGAGAGATTTTTACTGTAGGGTTTTTTTTTTCTCCAGACAGACAAAGAGAGACAGAAAGACAGAAAGACAGAAAGCGAAAAATCACCCCATGGGGAGGGTGTCCATGCCGCAATCCCTTCTCCTCTATTCTCCTCTGGGGAACCTACCTTGGGCACGCATGCACACATGACTAGCCTAAGTTTTAAGTCACTGGGTCCAGGATTCGAACTGCGGTCGACTATAGGAGTCCAACAATATAACCATTAGGCCATCTACTGGTCCCAAGTACTTTCACTTATAATAAACTACTTTTTAAAAAGTTTCTTGCAAACACTATTAATCATTTCTGTAACATCCTACTTTTCCTTGTTACCTGAGTGTATTCATCAAGTTTTTGTTTTCTTTTCTTTTCTTTCTTTTTAAAATTATTTTATTTAACTGTTTTAATCACATTGCAATATATATATCAATCACTGAATGTTTTACACAACAATTTTTCCTGAAGCCCTTACTGTACACCTAAATTCCAGGTTTGGTTGTCTTTTCTCTGTTCCTACAACTTCTATTCCCTGTTTTAAATTCATGTTCTTTGCATCTCCAAATGACAATGCATTTCTTAAGGACTCAAAAAAATATTCAATATTTTTCAACATTGAATATTTCCTATCTAATTCATCTGTGCATAGTAACTATTATATGTGGAAATAAGTTTAAAATCAAATACTTTAATCTTACAGTACTGTGCAAAACTACCTGAGCAATTATAATGCTTACTTCTAATTATTATCACCTATTTTTATATAAAAATGAATACTATCTATGTGATATCAGTGCTGTTTGGAGTGCCTCCTTCAGGGCCTGCTATGTAACATGTGTCTGATGAATACATTAATGAACAATGGATGCCATTGGTAGACGTATTGGAGCTTACGGGTTAAAATTCCAATAACTAAGTTATGAATCCTCTCTTGATAAATCAACAGTTGAGTCAGTTTAGAGAACTTCTGTGATTTCTTTATAACTTAGCCACTGCCAAAATGAGTATAAATTAGTAAAATAAACTAGTATTATGAGGATAGAAAGAGATAAATTGTTTAGGACTGTTCTTGGTATCTAATTAGTGCTCACTGAGCAATATCAAAGATATTAGATATTTCAAAACAATATTAAGACTTATGGAGGAAGACAACAGAGATCATTTAGTAATAGGAAACATATTTTTAGTTCATGCATAGAAATTGAACATATTCAAAACTATGAGTGAACTGTGTTAATAAGTTTGTATCATATATGACTGGTTATTCAATACACAGGTTAAATACCTCATTAGTATGGGAAGCAATCTCATTAAAAATTAATGATGTGTACATTTTTAAAGGTATATACCTTGCTATAAATAGCAAATGTTATTGAAAATTAGATTTCCTTTTATACTTAATGTTTTATTCTCGCCTCAACACTGTCAGATAAATAAGACTGAAAATATCTGCAATGAGACTTGCAAATGAGAATGTCTACTGGTTTGTGATGGAATTCATTTTTTTAAGAAGAAAAGATATCATTTTATATTTCAATGCGTTAAGGACAATTTATAGCAGTTTGGAGAAAATTAATTCATTTTCTGTTAATGAACTGAAAATAGTTTTGAATGAGCCCAATTGACAAAGACATATTTTACCAATTAGTAAATGCATTACAGATAGAAACGACTACTCAGTCTACTTTTGAATGTGGCCTGAAGCAAATGTTAGGACCATAGTTTAATACAGAACAATTGTGGGGCATCCTTAGAATGCTTACCTAATTGACCCTGAGTATAATCATCCCTTTAAATTTAGTCTTGTCTTAAAACTCTTCCTAATGAATAGATGAGGAGTTAGAAAAATTAAATTTCAGAATGGTTTAAGATGTTGCCCAGTAACAGACAAAAGTGTTTTTCTTTTTATAACTTTTAAATTGTATTTATTATATTTTTTAGAAAGATTTTTGCTATAGGGTATGTGCACTCATTGGAGAGACAGAGACAGGAAGTGAGAAATCATCCCCTAGGGAGATAGCCATACCACAATTCCTTCTCCATTTTCCTCTAGGGATTTTGGGCATGCATGCACATGTGCCTAGTGTGAGTTCTAAGCTGCCAGGTCAGGGAATCGAATTGCAGTTGACTATGTGGGAGTCCAGCAATATAAACATTACACGGTCTGCTAACTAGTCCTATTATTATTATTTATAATTTACTATAGGACACATGTACACAGAAACAAAGAGAGAAGAAAGTGAGGAAGCAAGGTGCCAGGTCTGGGGATTGAACTGCACTTGGCCATGTAAGAGTCCAGGGCTTTAACCACCATAACACGAGCTGCTTCCTGAGAAAAGTTTGTTTTTTTGTTTTTTTTTAAAGTTTCAAGAGTCCTATGTTTTTTATTGGTCTTATCTATTCCTTGTCCCTTTATTCTGCTATTCAAGCCTTTAGGTTAACTGAGTGTGTTTTACTATTATATGCCATATATATATACATATATATACATATATATGTATGTATATATATATAATAAATTGACTTTTTAAGATTTTTCTTTGTGTTAAGTGGATAAATAGTCGCTCTAGGCAAGTTCACAGTATGCATCCTTCACTTAATAGTATTCTGTCAAACACTAAACAATTTCACATAAAAGAAACTTAACTTCAAGTACATAGAGAGTTTGGAAGGAAGAGTATATTGGAAGGAAAAGATACATTGCATATACATGCACTTTTTATAGTTACCCTGAAGCTCTGGCCACCAATTCCTGTACCAGGGATACCTCTGCATGTGCTTCTCTGCCAGTGACTCTCTTGGTTATGGGTCACATTTTTTAGCTTCTTTTTGCTATTTTTTTTTTTAATTTGCCAGAGGACTTGTCCATTTCCCAGAGAAAAAAAGGAAAAGAGAGAGTGAGAGAGGGAGGGAATATGAGAAAGCACTCACCACGTTCCCTGGTCATTTAACAATCCCTTCTCCTCCATTTCTTTCTCCTCTTGGAATTTTGAGCATGCATGCACACCTGTCCGACATGTTTTTCAATATGCTGGGTCCTGGATTCCAACTGCGAGATCCAGCTATGTGAGATCCAGCTCATATAAACATCAGGCCATGGAATGGTATTTTTAAAATGTATACTTAAGGCATTGAAAATTAAAGAATGATAAAGTTTAAAGCATGTACAGTAGTTTCCCTCTTATCTACCGTTTTGCTCTTTGCAGTTTCAGTTACCCATGGTCAACTGCCATGTGTACATACTAAATGAAAAATTTCAGAAATAAATCTTTCAGTTGAAATGGTGTGTCATCCTACCTACACTGTTCACTTCCATCCATCGCATCCTGGAGGGATCTCACATGATCACCAGAGTGCTGACTATGGTACAACTTTTTTTAAGAAATTTTTATTTAACTTTATTTATTTAATTATTTTAATTTGGTCACAGAAGATAATGAGAGAGACAGAGAGAATATGAGAGAGACAGACAGAGTGTGTGTGAGAGAGAGAGAGAGAAAGCAAGTCTCCAGGTCCAGGACTTGAACAGCAGTCAGACATGTGGTAGTACAACACTCTTAATCGCCATGCCACCTGCTGGCCCCTACAGTACAATGTTTTGAGATAGAGAAAGCCAATATTCACTTAACTTTTATTACAGTATACTATTGTAATTGTTCAATTCATTATTATTTATTATTACTTATCTCTTACTGGAACTAATTTTTGAATTAATAGGAAAGAACTTAGTGAATGTAGGGTTTGGTTCTATTCAGGCATCCACTGGGGTTCTTGGAACACATACCTTGGGATAAAGGGAGACTATTGTATTTATGCATCTTTTGTCAGTATGCTACTGCAGGGATTAGAGACTCCTTTCCCTCCTCTCAGGAACTGGGTCTGGGCTCTATTGTACCTTAAATTCCATTGTTTACCACTAGTTTCAAATATTTTGAAGACGAGATTGGGACTTTGCACCAGGCAAGTGTCATCATATCCAAAAATCTGTTTTGCAGTGAGCCACCAGTTTCCAAATGATAAATCACCTGCTTTACCACCAGAAATAACCTTCTCTGTTCCTGATGCCTTTTCTCCAGTCTTCAACAGAAACTCTGGGAAATGCCCATGTGTTTTGCTGTATTAAGGATTTTCTTTTTGTTCTTTATTCTTGACGCTTTGACATCAGCCTCACCAAATGGGAACATACAGACCCTTTCAGAATTAGCCAAGTCCTAGAGATGGGAAATAACTGTCAGCTGCCCTCAGCCCAAAGCCTAACTCCCCGCCCTTACTGGCTCTTAATACTCTGCACTCTCACACCCTTTACCTGGCTTTTACATTGGGACCCAATATTCTCCTACCCTAATTAGCCTGGGGCCACGTGTCCGACCTCTAGCCAGCCCTAAGCCTGCTCGCCCTGCCTGCCTCTTCCTTCCACAGAATTTCCAAGGACAGCTCTTGCCTATGTCTTGTTCTTCTCCAGCATGTGTACCTCTTCTGATTAGTCCAGGCACTTCCTCACCTGGCCCAGCATGGCATGGCTCACTCCCTTTTCTTAGAAGAGATGGAGTAGCTACATTTTCAAAGGTAATTGTCTCTTGATCTGCTAACCTCACCATCCTTGGCCAATTACTTTAAAACATTTTACGTACATGGTTCTCTTGGGTCTTTTGCTTAGTCTTTGTCCTCTGATTGGCTCTTGGCTTTATTCAGGGAAGTCTCATGGTGCTGGAGGATGTTTCACAGCTGTCTTTGCTGTCTAGCATGGAGGGCATTCTCCTTTGAATTTAGTGAAGAGCCCACAGGAAAGAGTTGGTGGGTAGCTCCAGTCTTTCAGCATGATTAGGATAATTAGATTTCTTTGCATCATGTCAGCTCACGCAGGACAGTAAATATTTATGAAAAGATCAGCTGGTTTCTTTTATACCACCTATTAGAGCTTTCATTACTGCCCCCACCATTTCTCCAGTAATGAAGTCAGCCTTGAGAATTTTCCTCTACACAGAAATGTTCATTTATTATGAGAGTTTTTAGTTCACTTAGTTTTCTTTGTGTCTTTAACCAACATTTTCTCATTGTTAGGGTAGACATGTGAAGCTTACATTTTCTGTCTTTTTTTTTAGAATTATTTTATCAACTTTATTTATTTATTTATTTGTTTTAATTTGACCAAAGAAGGACAGAGTGAGAGAGAAAGAGAAAGAGGGAAACCATTTTCTGTATCTTAATAAGCAGCTGTAGTTTCCTCATTTCATTTTCAGAAATATGAGACAGCTGTATGCTAACTGTATTATAAAAAAATTAAAAATGATCACACATATTTTAGTATTAAAATTAATTTACATTGTTTTTATATTAATATTTGTTATAATCAAAATTAGTACCTGTAAATAATTTAATGTTATATAATTACGAAAGGTTTCTATGGAAATCTAGCAGTTTCTGGGTTTCCAGCAGAGGGATAAAATAGCTACTCAGACCGATTCCTATTTTCGGACCGTTCTGTCATTCTTATGATTCATGCTTTTGTTATCATAGCAGAGAAATCTGTCTCTAAGGTCAAAAACCTTCACATGTAAGTTTTGAGTATGGTTTGCAGTAAGAATCTAAAATCTTTTCTTTTTTTCTCCACATTGCTATTCAATTATTCCAAAATCATTTCTTGCAAATATTAAATTTTCTCCTACTGAATTACAATATTATTTTTAAAATGCTGTTACTAGTTTGTAGAATCATAATTACATTTTTTTGACAACATTTTTTTGCCGGACTCCCACGTAGTCAACCGTGGTTCGAGTCCTGGACCCGCCAGCTTAAAACTCATATAGGTGCATGTGCATGCATACCCAAAATCCTACCAAGAGAACGGAGAAGGGATTGCCATGTGGTCATCTCCTCTGGGGTGTGATTTCTTGCTTCCTGTCTCTCTGTATCTCTCTGTCTCTCTGGTAAGCACACACATGCTGCAGCAAAAATACCTTTTAAAAATGCTGGCTTATTAATTATTTACTTAAATAATTCTTTAATATTGAAAAATATGAAATTTGAGTAAGTTGAAATAAATTAATCTTGTTTAAAATAGACATCTATTACAAAGCACTAATTTTTGAGGAATGTCTCTGTGTAAGTGTGTGAATGTGAATACATGATAACTGCGTGTGTTTAGCAATTTATCATCAATAAATACTAAGTTTTCAGGAAATTCATAACATATTTTTCTATGCAAAAGTGCATCATGACTTTTCTGATGACCCAATACATTTTAATGGCTTCTAAATTACCCAGTACTTTTATATTTTGATACAATATTAAAGTAGAGTTATCTTTAGTATATATATGATAATATATATATATTTTCATATCATTTTTATTGAAATATGTATAAAATTTTGATTAATGTCAATAGGTCAAGGCTGATTCTAGTCTGAATACCTTTAGAGTTATTTAAATGTCACTTTAAAAGCAAGAAAAATCTGTCAACTATCATGTGAATTGAGTTACTATGGAAACCTTTGCATTTATGTTGTTGAGAACAGTCTAAATTATGGCCTGGCAACTTGTGAAAAACAGATTTCAAAGTGACAAAAGCATATGTTTCTTTATATATCAAGATATCTAAGTTTGTTTTGCTGTAGTAACAATACCAAATATTAAAATATACAATAAAATATGCTAGAAGTTACTTTAGATACAGAGAACTTGCAAGAACTGGGACTGTTTTACTCAATCTTTACATTTTATAGAAGCTATAAAAGTAACTGTCATCACCTCCCTCACTGAGAAGTTTTGCTAATAAGTTCGTGTCTGTCGATTAGAGGTGCTTCCAGAGACATGGAACACAGACGGGAGGTGGGGAGGTGAATACTCTGGACAGCTAGAGGTGATCACTGTGTCCTACTCCGTCTTCAGCACATTCAGATGTCCGTTCTGGTTGAAGTTTATGTCTTACATTTGATTAACATGATACAGAGGGTGCTCGTGAGGCTTAGGAGTGTATCTTTGGAGTACATTCCTCAGTCTGCAAGCGATTAGGTTACAACTGATGTAAGATCTGAGAGAGAGCTCCATGTCATTCTGAGAATAATTCTAAGAATCATAACCTAGAACATGTTTTCCAACTTTTAACAGTTTTCTACATGCTTCAATACTCTGATAAATTGTATTCTGAACTTTTCACCTAGTACGAATTTTGTTTTTGCCACTAAATTTATGATACCTGTTTGGAAGCTATTGATTTAAATATCCCTTAATGAAAATGCAAAAAAAGCTATTGATTTAACTATCCCTTAATGAAAATGCAAAAATAAACTTTCCTTACAGTTGATAGATCAAATATAACATTGTTATAGAAAATCACATTATGTTGTACACATTCAATCATTGTCTTACTAGGGTTTTCTTTTGTAAATATGTATTTGGTTGGCAATGATATTTTATTTTTTAAATTTTTCTTTTTATTTCTATTTCTTTTATACATTCAATCATGTTACTTAGCTTACAAAGTGAATATTCCAACATGTGTACGTTTCTCACCAGTTCAGCTCACCATACTAGAAAGTTATCTTCAATAGATAATAATCCATTTCTTTGTCCCATAAATGCCTTGCTGCTCTATTTTTCTCCTGAATGCCCTTCCTCAGACTCTACTACTTCACTTGCCCTCTTCCCACACAGTATCTGGTATTCACAACCATTTACTTAGTTTCTATAACCTTTAGTCATTCAGATTTGGCCATATAGTGCGGACACGATATATACTAAGTGGAGACATACAATGTCTCTCCTTAAAGTCTGGCTTGATTAACTCATCAGTAAATCTTCCATATTCATCCACTTCTTTCAAAAGCCAGGGTCTTGTTGTTTCTTATGGCTAAGTACTATTCCATACAGTATATGTGCCACATGTTTTCAATCTGTTTATCTGTTCTTGGGCATTTGATTTGATTCCATGTCTTAGCAATTGTAAATAATGCTGCAATACACATGGATGTGCAAGCACTTTTCTAATTAAGAATTCTTTTGTCCTTTGGGTGCATACTAAGAAGTGGGATTGCTGGATCATGTGATAGTTCTATTCGTAGGTCTTTGAGAAATCTCCAAATTGCCAGAGTGACTGGACCAATTTACATTCCCACCAGCAGTGTAGGAGAGTTCTTCTTTTACCACACTCCTGCTAGCACTTATCTTTTTTTTTTTTTTTAATCTTAGTAATTTTGACTGGGGTTAGATGTTATCTTATTGTGGTTTTGATCTGCATCTCCCTTATAATGAGGGATGTGGAGCATTTTTTCATATACCTTTTGGCTATTCATATGTCTTCCTTAGAGAGTGTTTTCTTTTTTTCAATTTATTCTCCCATCTTTTAATAGAGTTAATCATCTTTTTTTTTCAGGACAGGTGCTTGAGTTTCTTGTGTATTCTGGTTATCGGTCCCTTGTCTGACACATAGTTTACAAAAATATTTTCCCATTCTGAAGGCTGTCGATTCACACTAATTAATGTGTCTTTTGTCTTGCAGAAACTTCCTTAATCTGATATAATCCCACTTGTCTAATTTTGGGATTATTGACTGTGCTGTGCTTTGGGATCTTATTTAAGAAATCTTTGCCTACTCCAACATCTCCCAGTTTCCCCAGTGTTTTCCACCAGCACTTTTATAGTTTGAGGTCTTAGGTTTAGATTTTTGATCCACTTTGAATTGATTTCTGACAATGGTGAGAGGTTTAGATTCATCTTTCTGCAGATAGATATCCAGTTTTTCCAGTACTATTTGTTAAAGAGATTTTCCTTTTCCCACTGGATTGACTAGTACCCTTTGTTAAAAATCAGTTGGCTAAATGTCTGTGAGGTTATATCTGGGGACTTTATTCTGTTCCATTGGTCCACCTGTCTATTTCTGTGCCAATACCATATAGTTTTGATTATCATAGCTTTGTAGTATGTTTCTGGGTTAGGAAATGAGATGCCACCCACTCCATTCTTCTTGCGCTGTGGCAATACTAGGTCTTTTATGATTCCAGTCAAATTGTATGAATGTCTTTTCTAGATCTGTGAAGAATGTCTCTGGCACTTTTATTAGAATTGCATTAAATATGTAGATTAATTTAAGTAGAATTGCCATTCCCCTCTCGAAATTTTGAGCACACACAAACACATGCCAAGTGTGAGTTCTAAGCCACCAGGTCTGAGACTGGAGTCATGGTCTACATGGGAGTCCACTGATGTAACTATTATCCCATCTTTTAGTCCCATGATTACCATTTTTAAGCCCCATGTGAAATTTTATTCTGCATATTTAACTTTGTAGACTCTTCTGTCTACATATTTTATATAAATTTGTTTCATTCTTTATTCTTATATCAAGTATCCTAGAAATGACTGCTTAAGAGCATCCAGTGTTCCTCAATGGCATACTTAGACAGGATTAAAACGGATGTTCATAATTTTGTTATAACGTAGAATTTTGTATTGAGCATTGTATATCTTACTGCTCACTACATATCTATAATTCTTTGGCTTATGTCCACAGTTATTCTATCTTCCATCACAAATGACATAACAACAGAATTTCAAGTTTGAATTGCTTAAGGAATCATATTTACTGCTTAATTTCTGTGAGCCTTTTAACATTTTAAACCACTGAGAAACATTAGAAGCATATTCTGTAGGACTTCCTGTATTTTTAAAAATGAATGTATATCAGTAAAATTGGACAACAGAAAATAAATATCAAAGACAATGTAGAAGCCAGTCCCATGATACAAAAGTTAAGAGCTAAGGAGAAGAATCTGGATCCTGCGTGGATGACCAGGGTTCAAGCCCCAGCAGCTTGAAATACATGCCAAGTACATATCTCAAATCCTCACAGGATGGAAAATTTAATAAAAGGGAAATGTGGCATAACCAGCCCCTATTAGAGGGTGTTTTTTCCTCTTTCATTCCAATATGTGCTCATTAGCCTTCTGATATTAAAAATAAATAAATAGGAGGCCAGCAGATGGCAGAGCAGTTACATCACTGAACTACCACATGGCCTACTGTGGTTTGAATCTCAAACCAGGTGGCTTCAGAATCGTGCTGAGCACCTGTGCATACCTACTAAAGATACTGGGTGGAGAATAGAGGAGAAGGGATTGTGGCGTGGCCATCCCCCCTGACGGGTGATTTCTTGCTTTCTGTCTCTCTATCTCTCTCTGTCTTTCTGGGGAGTACACACACCCTATAGCAAAAACCTCTCCAAAAAAAAAAAAAATTAACACGGCTTCTTATTAAGAAATGAATTTACGCATGGGAACCAGCAGTTAGCATAATGGCTATGTCGCTGGACTCCCACGTAGTCGACCGCTCAAGTCCCGTTAAAACTCACGCTGGGCGCGTGTGCGTGCGTGCCCAAGATCCCTAGAGGAGAATGGAGGAGAAGGGATTGTGGCGTGACTATACCCCCTGGGGGGTGATTTCTTGCTTTCTGTTTCTCTGTCTCTCTCTATCTGTCTGGCGAGCGCACACGCCCTATAGCAAAAAACCTCTCCAAAAAAAAATGGATTTACGCAGCGTGTATTCTCCCAAATCTATAATATTAGGCACATAAGTAATATGTCTTTTGTTTGTTTGTTTTTGTTTTTGTTTTTTTTTGTTATTTTTTTAATTCTGGCAGTACATTTAGGTTAATTATATCTACTTTCTGTGTTAGGTCAAAAAATAAAATTCTAGTGTTTCATTTGGTTGGCTCACAGTGTGGAGTTTATGTTATTAATTATGTGAAGTTCAGTATGAACCATTTTACACTGTATTTACAGCTTATTTTTGGACATATATTAATTACATATATTTACAAAATACAACATAATTTTTTCGTAAATGACTATAATTTATAATAAGCAAATCAGGGGATCAGCAGATGGAGGGGTGGTTACGTTGCTGAACTCCCACAGAGTTGAGCACATTTCAAGTCCTGGACCCGATGGCTTAAAACTCAGGGTGGAAACATGTGCGTATGTACCCAAAATCCTGAGAGGTGACTGGAGAAGAAGGGATTATGGTGTGGCCACCCCCCCCCAAGAGGTGATTCCTCACTTTATGTTTTTCTGTGTCTCTCTGTCTTTCTGCCAAGGGTACATGCTCCATAGCAAAAATCTCTCAAAAAGTAATCAAATCAGAGTGATTAGCACGATTATCATCCAAGATTTTATCATTACTTTGTATTGGGAATATACAAAATATTCTCTTTTGACTTTTGAAATATACGATGAATTATAATTTGCTAAACTTGTAGCTGAGTTATAAGAAGAAGTCAAAGTAACTCCATATTAGGCATGAGGTACGAGCCTAGCCCCTTCAGATGGTTTGCTTCTCTTTCACTTACTGACCTTATCTTACTTTTTAACAGCTTAAAAATGTAATCCCCTTTGCTGAATTCCCAGGAACTGGACCTTGAAGTCACGGCAAGAGAGGAGACGTGTCTAAGAAAACAAAGAAGAAAAGGGCACTGGACTTGAGGGTGAGATTGCAAATGGAATAGCAGCTGTGGTGGCAAAACGTCTCCACGTGGACAATAAAGTAATTGAGAACTGTGCCAAACAACATGAGCAGGTAGCCCCTCCTTTAAAACCCCAGGTTCCAGATCGAACTTTTGGAGATGTTCTGTAGACATTAGTTCACTGTTTCCTCAGGTCTCCAGTTTCCTGAATAAAGCTACATTTTTTTTTCTCCCTCACCAACACTAGTCTCTTGAGTTTGGTTTTTAAGTGACTAGTAGCTGAACGTGGGCTGGCTGGTTTAGTTATTTTGGCAATTCAGCTGGGAGCAGTATGCCCTAGTGTCCATCCCTTTCGGTCCCGTTCTCAAGCTGGTGACTGTGATTGCTTGGAGGTGCCGACTGTTCAGAGTTAGCTGACTCCAAAAGCAGATCTGTGGGACAGCCCCAAACAGGCCCTGAAACTTTTTTGTTTCAGGGGAGCTTCCTTTCCTCTGCCCAGTGCTAGCTGCCTCCTCTTGCTTTGATAATTATCGAGGAGGAAACCGCATTTAGAATGAGCTGACGAGCCCTCCCCCAGTTTTGTCCCTTCTATAGGGTGCATCTGCTCACAGGAGAAAGAAAGAGAGAGGGAGGGAGAGATATGGAAAGAGAGATCACTCCCCACAGGAGATGGCCATTCTCCTCTTTGAATTTTGGAGATGCACACACATATGCCTAGCATCATTTTCGAGCCACTGAATCCAGGACTTGAATTGTATAGCTGGTTACATGGATCCAGCTGCCGTAACTTCCATGTCACTTTCTGGCCCTGGCAAGCTCTTTTGACCAATTTAGTCTACCTACAGTGCATGTCTGAGTCCTCATTCTCTGTCAGTTGTGCTTTTGCTTTCTTGGCTTTCTTTAGCTGTGTTGACCATCTCGGCCACTTTTTTAACTCTCTGGGGCAAGGCTTGTAATGAAAGCCACCTGGATGCTTCCAGGTCTGGTGGCACCACTGGTGAGGTAAATGGCATGCTGGGTTTGCAGGCATCATTTTGATTGTTCGTTTGTTTTTGTGATGAGGGAGAACCTTATCCCCTCACAAAGTCTTTTAGGATAAATTTTAGCATATTGGTCAATTTAAAGCTATGATCCTATGACCAAATTACTGTCTTTTTGGATCAATACCAAAGCTTCTCAGTTCCATGTGTAGTATTTTTTTTTTTTATTTGTTTGTCTTTCCTCTGCCTGCTTTCAGTCTATTGGACTTTTCACTCATCCATGGTTTCAGATAAGAGAGGAACATTGAAGCTTGCTTGGAAACTTTGTTCTTCTAACTCAGATTCAGACAGTTCTGACTAAATTATAAACATCTCAAAATGGATTCCTAGATTAATTTGAAACTGATGAAAGAAAAAAAAATTACTAATGAGGTTTTATGTATTTTAGGTTTTGTTTTTGCTAGAGAGCATATGTACTTGTCTGAGAGACACAGAGATTGATAGAAGGAAAGCAAGAAAGAATTCCTCATGGAAAATAGTAATGCCACAATACCGTCTCCTCCATCTCTCTCTGCTTGTAGGCATTTTGGGCATGCACACTTATATGCCTGGCATGCGTTTTATGCTGTCAGATCCCAGACTCAAACTACACAGCTGGCTATGTGGGATTCAACCTTCTTAACCACCACACCACTGGCTGACCCTAAGGAGGTTTTATGTTTTAGTTTTTATTTATTTATTCATTTTGTTTTGTTTTCTTAATTTGCTAGAGGCTCTGTGCACTCACCAGAGCAAGAGAGACAGAGAGAAAGAGAGGTAAAGAGAGAAATCACCCTCCTCCCCCCCATGGGGGATAACCATGCTACAATCCCTTCTTATCCATCCATTTTCCTTTCAGGATTTTGGATATGCATGCACACGTGCCCGTCAAGTTTTAAGTCACTGAGTCTGGGACTTGAACTGTACCTTTGGCCATGTGGGATCTAGCCCACCTTATCCACTATGCTGCATGATTTTTCTTAACAAAGTTTTTTTTTTAAAACAACTGCTATAAAATATTGTGAGACTTTTTGTTCATTTTCATCATTTGTTCACTAAGGTGTTCATAGAAATATGGAATTAAAATCTGAGTTTATTTTGGTGCAAAAATTTTTGAAGTCTACACATGATTTTTCCATAATGTATATTTGTCATAAATATTTTGACAATTCCTATTATATATGTTTATACATGTGTAAATGTAGTATGTTTGATGCCCATATGATAGAATCTTAAAGGAATTCTATTTAATTTGGCTTACAGATAAGAGTTTAAATACGTTTTAAGTTCATAGGAATGAAGCAAATCTTTGATTAATTATCCAGCTTCAAATTTGCAGGCAAAATACAAATGAAGGTACCTTCAAAAATTCTAAACATATATTTAGACCAGCTTTTACTGATCAGAGAACATCATGTTAATATTTTTGATTTAATAAAACTAGCTGTTTCTTCTGAATTATCAATAGTTTAAGGTAAATGTGTAAGATTCACATGCTATGAAAATGATGAACAGGGAAACAAATTAATAAAGAAATTTTACTGGTATCAGTTTTCCCAGATGATGAAGATATGCTGGTTTTAAAAATAGGGGACCAGCAGATGGCATAATGGTTAGGTTGCTGGACACCTATGTAGTCAACCCCGGTTTGAGTCCTGGACCCAGCGGCTTAAATTCACGCTGTGTGTGTGTGTGTGTGTGTGTGTGTGTGTGTGTGTGTGTCCTAGATCTCAAGTGGAGGATGGAGGAAAAGGGATAGTAGCATGGCCATCCTTCCTGGGGGATGATCTCTTGCTTCCTGTCTCTCTCTGTCTTTCTGGTGGAGGATGTACCCTATAGCTAAAGTCTCTCCCAAATAAATAAGTTAGATAATTGTGAATGGTGTATTTATAAACAAACCTTCCAAGTAATTTGAGTTTTTAAAGTTATGTTATAAAAAATTGTTATAGATATTCATAAAATGTCCAAATCATTTTTAAGTTGGTTAAAAATATTCTGAATTATATGAAGGATAAATTGACCTACTTTTGGCTTTTTACATTTTACAGGAGCAAAAAATAGTGGATTTATTAATAAAATTATCTTGTTCCACATTGATACATTGCTCTATGAAGAAAATTCATGTTTTTAAAATGTGTAAGTTGTATTTGGTCCCATGGCCTAGTGGTGAAAGTAAACAAGTCCCACATGGTCAACTGCACTTTGTATCCTAGTCGCAGTGGCTTGAAAAACACACTGGGCACACAGATGTACATGCTCAGGGGGGAGAGATGGAGGAGGAGGTACTGTGGTTTGATTATGCCCATTGGCTGGTGCTTTCTTCCTCTCAGTCTTTGTCTCTGTCTTTTAGCTCAGGTACCCAAATTTATAAAATGCATATTTGCATGAAAAACATGTGTGTTGGTATATGAAAAATAATTTTTAATTCGCTTTATTCCTAGAAATTAAGATGGGAAAGAG
>NW_006159523.1:1138752-1151195 GCF_000334495.1 Tupaia belangeri chinensis | reverse complement strand
AAAAATTCTAATATATATATAATACAATAGGCAGTTACAATAAGATTAACTTTTGTGAATTTTGTTTTGATGAGATAAGTGATAAAAAAGCAAACAAATTTTTTGATGAGATAAGTGATTTTAAAAAGCATACTAGTATTTTCTTTTAAGCATACTAGTATTTTCTTTTTCGTTTTTTCTGGAGATGTTTTTGCTATAGGGCTCATGTGCTCGCCAGACAGACAGAGGGAGACAGACAGACAGACAGACAGAAAGCGAGAAATCACCCCCCAGCGGGGATGGCCATGCCGCGATCCCTTCTCCTCCGTTCTCCTCTCGGGATCTTGGGCAAGTGAGTTTTAAGCCACCGGGTCCGGGACGCGAACCGCAGTCGACTACGTGAGAGTCCAGTGACATAGCCATTACACAAACTGCTGGTCCCTAGCATACTAGTATTTTCTTTTATTAAAAAACTTATTTGGATCCAGCAGTTGGCATGCTGGTTAAGATTCTGGACTCCCACATGGAAGACTGTGAGTCACATCCCAGACCTGGTAGCTTGCTTTCTCACTTTCTCCCTCTCTCTTTCTCTCTCTGTTTCTCTCTGGTAAGCATATGTGTCCTAAACCAAATTTTAAAACTTAATAATAGTAAATAAAATTAAATTAATATCTCTAAAATTGTGACAATAATTAATTTTTGTCCAAGTTGGAAATTAGTTATTTCCAAAAGTAAATTGATAAAAAAAAAAAAAATCAGAACTAAGGAAAAAAGAAAACAATAAGTAGAAAACTGTAATATAGACAAAAAAAACAAAAAAGATGGAAATGAAGATACAGTTTTTGGTTAGGGAGGTTAATAGAAATGAACATATTCATATAGGAAAGGGTTTGTGTAGAAAATTTTTGTCCTACTGTAAAGTGGCTAGATTATTTTAGAATAGAAAAAAGAAAAGAGGAAAAAAATACTAAAAATTTAAAATATGTCATTGCAGATTTTAGGTACGTTGTGAAGGTCTGAGAGAAAGTTGCAAAAATCTGTAAAAGGAATTTTATATATGACAAGTTGGCTAAAATTTTAAAAACATACTTTTAAATATTTCTAAACTTTAAAGAAAAAAATACTTTTCTCCTATGTTAAAACAACAAGATTTCTTAAAGTACTAATCTGCTCTTAGTTAAAACAAACAAAAAAGTCATTACTGAAAGAGGTTTTTCATTATATTTTTGTAAGTGGCCTGAAAAACAAAGATCTGTTTGCTTTCAGCCTGGCATATGGCTTTTTGTTTGTTGGTGGGTTGGTTGGTCTACTTAGAAAAATTAAGCTTTAAAGAAAGTGTTTTAGTGTTCTTAATCATGTAAATTTTACAAAAGTTTGATAACTAGGGCCAGCTGGTGGTGTTATGATTAAGGACACTGGACTCCCACATGGCCAACCACAGTTCAAGTCCCAGACCTGGCGGCTTGCTTTCTCACTTTACTCTCTCTTACTCTGTTCCTCTCTGGTTAAATTAAAATAAACAAATAAATAAGCAAACAAATAAATAAAGTTAAATAAAATAACTCATTAAAATATAAATAAAGTTTGATAATCAGTGTGTGATACTATCAGTAATAATTCTGGTTGTTTACTTTAAAGTGCAACATGCAATAAAAATGACTGATTTACTTTGTTAATCACATCATTGTTGTCATGAACTATCATCAAATTATTAATCTGGCTATTTTAAGTCATTGTGATCCACCATTAGAAAATTGCGCTGTGGGGCCAGCAGGGAGCGTGGTTGCTGAGGCACTGGACACCCACATGGCTGACTATAGTTCAAGTCCTGGATCTGGTGGCTTGTTCTCTCTCTCCCTTTCTCTCTGATGAGCGTGCATGCCCTGGAGCAAATTTTTAAAAATTACGATGATAAATTAAAACTTAAATAAAAATTTCTTTAAAACAAAGAAAATTGTTTCTCATGGAAAAGACACCAACAAGTACTCTTAAATACCGAGTCATTACGATTATGGATTTTGGTAAACTATCCTGAGAGCCATTCTCTCCAAATTGTGCTTGCTCAAATGTGACTAAAAGAATTTTAACATTAACTCCTGGCTTCATCACTCACTTCCTTCCAGCATGAGATACCCAGGTTAACAACTTGAATAGGTTTGTCCCAGTACCGAGAGACCATTAAAACCTGACTGGAAGATGAATGAGCAATGAGGTTTTCAGAAAAGGATCTTGGTCAAGAGGGGAAAATGTGACAATTTTTTCCAGAATCAAAATAGAGTCATTTGTGACTAACCGAATCAAGCCAGGGAGACCATGGAGAAGGTGTTTTCTCATGCCGGCATGCCTGCTGACAAGAACTGATGTTTGGAGAACTTTGCCAGACCATAACCTTGCCCAAAACAATGCACAATTCTTTCTTTCCCTTTTCTCCCTGTTTGTAACTTTGTTAAGACCTGTCAAAAGTTTGAAAGAAATCTCAATGAGCATGGTTGAAAATTATGTTCATCCAGACTGTACGCTGGTACAGTCTCCAACTTTATGCCTAAGGTCTATTTTACATTTTTTTTGCTTCGGTTCTTCCTCTTTAGATTAGTAGTCAGTGGGACTTAAACAGAGACTTCACAGTGATTACCTTACCAGTCAACATTCGGTCTAGACTTGGAGTTTGACAAGAGTGTGGGTCTGAGTTCTCTCCAGCTCCTGAGAATTGCCAAATATTAGGAGTCTCAGGTACCATTGACAACAGGGATCAAATGGTTGACATTTTAATTAAAATGGAAACAGAGAACTTTGATTGCTGACACCGCTCCCACCCTCTGTGCCTTTAGATTAGAAACCTAGAGGCAGCAAGAATGCATGCCCTCTGGAAATTTTAAAATTAATTAATTACTTAGTAATATTATAAAAACTAACAATAAACCTTATTTCAGTGTGAAGATGGTTTTTGAATACCAACATTTTATCTTCCCAAGTCATGGTTTCCTAGATAAATCTTCCTTTCCATCAACACTTGTCTTTCATGTATTAACTTTTCAGAGATGAGTCATCAAGCTTTAGTTCACTTGGTAGGTTAGATTCCCAGATGATTTGGTTACTTAGCTACTTATTCTGTTTAGAACATTAGAACTTATTTTTCTTGTCCAACTGTAATTTTATATTCATTAACCACCAGGGAGAAAAAGAGAAAAATAATGTGTTCTCACTCTTATGTATAACTAAAAATGTTGACCTCACAAATAGTAGAATAATAGTTACAAGTGATGGAAAAGGGTGAGTGGGGAAGGTAATGTTCATTAATGGATATAATAAATACATATGAGATGTCTTTCCATTTTTTTATATCTTCAGTTATCTTATTCAATGTTTTATAGTTTTTATTGTAGAGTTTCTTTGCTTCTTTGGTTAAATTTATTCTTAGGTTATTTACTTATTTATTATGGCCGTTGTAAAATAGACACTTTCTTATTAAGTAATACATTATTTTTATATTGTTCATCAATATACTAATACTTGTATAGAAGGTGAATAAATGTATATGACAGTTGTTTATTTTCTGTGTCACTTAAAAAAATAAATGTAAGGGCTCTGGCTAGCAGATGGCTAAGCAGTTATGTTGCTGGACTCCCATATTGCCAACCATGGTTCAAGTCCCAGACTGGGTGTCTTGAAACTCATACCAGGCATGTGCGTGTGTGTCCAAGATCCCAAGAGGAGAATGGAGGACAAGGGATTACAGTGTGGCCATCTGCCATGGGGGATTATTTCAGCTGTCTCTGTCTCTCTCTCCTGTGGAGCATGTGCAGAGAAGGCAGAAGCTTTAAAAATTAAAAATTTAAAGGCAGAATTTGATCTTATATAACATACTTTATACAAAATTAATTGTGACTCATAGTACAAATATGCAAATATTCTTTTAATGAATTAATGATAGATATTTGCATTATCTGTATGCAAGATATTGTGCTCAATCCTGTGGCTATAATATGAGCAAATCAGAAAGTCCCTTACACCATGCTAGATGAATCAAATAAGGGTAGACCCTCTATTAAATTAGTAATCCTCTATTTATAATTTCTGCATAAATTGAGACATACAAAATTATATTTGATATTCATGCTTCAGGAAAAATATGAAATTCATGTTTACTCCTTTTTCCAAACAAACATACAAACAAAAACAAGAAATAAAATGCAATATATGTATTTTTGCCAATATACTAGAAGCCAGGGAAAATTAGAGAACAATTCTCAGAGGTAGGAACCAAATAAGGTGAGTACTGTTATTACCAAAGTAGATAGCACTGGGAATATTTCTAGAGGAGGGAAGGACATGAAAATGTCAGTGTTGAAAAGAACGAGCAAACATACCTGGGAGTAGAAGCTTTCAAAATTCATAGAACAAAACACTAGGGAAAAAACTTTTTTTTTCCATAATAAATATTCATGGTTCTTTTGTTGAAAACCTGTTAGATATATGTATATGGATCTATTTCTGTTCCCTGCTCTGTTGAACTGGTCTATGTGCCCATTTTTATACCAGAGCCATTCTGTTATGATAGCCTGCACATGTTTTGATACCTGGCAGAGTGATGCCTCCCTCTTCCTTATTTTCCCTCCGAATCACTTTCAGTATCAGGGCAGTTTGTGGTTTCACTCAGTTCTTGTGATTGTTTCTCTGTTTCTATGAAAAGTGACATAGATATTATGAAAAGTATTGCACTGAATCTACATATCATTTTCTTTCTTTTTTTTTTAGTTTTTTATTTCATTTTCTTTTATAGATTCAATCACATTATGTAGCTTACAAATGAATATTTCAACAGGTGAACATTCCTCCCCAGTTCAGTTGATAAAACTATAAAATATCTTTAACTACATTTTACTGCATTTCTTTGACTCATTAATGCTTTGCCTCCCTATTTTTCTTCCATATGTCCTTCTTCAGATGCTCCTCTTCCATACACACTATATCTGGTATTTACATCCATATACTGTGTTACTATATCCTTTAGTCATATCATTTTCAATAGTAGAAACATGTCAGGAATATTGGCTATTCTAATCCAGTAACATGGAATGTTTTTCCATTTTTTGGGTGTCCTCTTCAATGTATAATAGTTTTTATTTTAGAGGTCTTTTATCTTCTTGGTTAAATTTATTCTTAAGTTTTGTATTTATTTATTTATTGTGATTATTGTAAGAGATAAGATAAACTCATAATTTATGGGGCATTGAGGATTGTACTCAGATAGTCTTATCTCAGTAGAGGGAGTAATTCACCTTAAACTAAATACTGTATTGGCCTAAAATAAAATATTTTAAAAGCAAGACCTAAATGAATCAAACTCCTTCTAATAATTTAACTGCATAAATAAAACGCTCATGAGTGTGCATTCGTGTAAAGAAAAAATATCCAATACACAGTAAAGCCAAATTCATAATTCTTATCATGTCAATAATTAACAGGCATAATGATTCCAAAAAATATATAACCCTTTGTTATGTAAAACAATAGGCAAATCAAAATTGAACCAAACTTTACATAGATGCTTTTAACCGGAACAGAAAACAAGCAGTTAAAACAGTATCCCTGATGTTCAAAAAGTAAAAAAAAAAAAAAAAAAAAAAAGTTATACATATAACTAAGTCAATTAGAAATTCTATAGATGAAAAGCTATGTTGTGATTACTAACAAAATAATTAAAATAATGGCAGATTTAATATGAGACAAAGAGGAAGTGACTTAGAGGCATTATAATTTAAAAAAGAGAGAGAGAGCAAAAGTAATTACAGATGGAAAGAGTATAGTGCAATGATGGGAAAACTTCAGTAAGTATAATATATGTGTAAACACATTCCCTGAAAAAGAAGAAAGAATTAAGGATTGCACAAAGTAATTGAGAAAATAATTGTCAAATGTTTGTTATAACTTGATGAAAACTATAAACCCACAAGTTTAAGAAGCTCAACATTTCCCAAGCATAAGAAATATGAAGAAAATTAAGCAAAGCTATGATAAAGAGAAAAATCTTTAAAATAACCAGAGGCAAAAGACATGTAATCTAAAGAAAGACAAAGAGCATTGTAGATTTTTTCATTAGAAAGAATGCAATAGAGTGGTATATCTCTATAGTAAAGAAAAAAAATCTATCAACCTATTGTACAATTCTGTACCTTAAAGAAAACAATAAATAACAAAAACAAAAAAAATACTGTGAGCTGACAATTCTATATATATCAAAAATATTATCCAGAATTAAAGATGCAATAAAGATACACAAAATTGATAGAATTCATCCCAACAGACCAATATTATAAGAAATACTATAGATAGGACCAGCAGTTGGCATAATGACTATGTTGCTGGACTCCCACGTGTCGACCGCGGTTCAAGTCCTGGACCCAGTGGCTTAAACTCATGCCGGGTGCGTGTGCATGCGTGCCTAAGATCCCGAGAGGAGAATAGAGGAGAAGGGACTGCGGCATGACCATCCCCCCTGGGGGGTGATTTCTCGCTTTCTGTCTCACTGTCTGTCTGGCGAGCGCACGCTCCCTATAGCAAAAACCTCTCGGAAAAAAAAAAAAAAAAGAAATACTATAGCTAGCCCTCCAAGCAGAAGGAAACTAACACAATATAACATATCATAGTGTTGGAAAAAGTAAGTAAAATTGTTGAATATAAAACATTCACTTTCTATTTAAAGATATTAAATAATTATTTATTTTATTTATTATTATTATTTTAATTTGCCATAGGACACGTGCACTCATGAGAGAGAAAGGCACCATGTCTGGGACTTGAACTGCAGTCACCCATGTGGGAGTTCAGTGCTTTAACCACCATACCATCTACTGGCCTTCCTATTTAAATTTTAAAAAAGACAACTCGCTCTGTAGACATAATAATAACAATGTCTTGTCAGGTCTGTAACAGATGTGTAAATAAATTACACAACCCTCAAAGTATAATGTATGGGAGATAAGAAATAAAACTCAATATTCTAAAATTCTCTTATTGTATGTGAAATGTTGCAACATCTCTTAAAGGTAAGCTATTTGCTTATTGAATGTTCATATGGCCATACGCCAAGCATTGTAAAGAATTTGAAATTCATGCATAATTTTGTCATAATTTGCATTTTCCACAAACTCCTTGAAGACTTCTTCTTTGTGACATACACTGCAAAGTGTGTCAGATGTGCCCTTATCGATTGGGATTTACTATGGAACAAAGCACAGAGTAAGGTAAGAGCATCTAGAAGCAAGACTGGAGAAGCATGCTCTTTAGTTACTTGAGATTCTTTGAATGTCTAGAACTTGACATCAATTAATTAATCAAGTTCAACGGAACATTCATACTTATACAACAGAACTAGAGAATTTAAGACGTGTATTATATACATAAGCAGCTATATGAATTTTACCTGTAACTTAGAAGATACATTCTTATCATTGCAAAGCATACTGCCAGTTAAAAACCCTTTGTTTTCAAGTACCTTGATGATATGTCTCAAGCTGTTCTGTAATTGCATGATTTCAGAATTGTTTTTCACTGACTTGACAGAATCTTTCCAAAGTAATGCTTAATACACAGAAAGTTGAAAAGTGTTGCAGCCCTGCAATAAGATGTTTTACAAGTAATTACTAGAATGAGTCACCATTCCGGATGGTGAGCAAAATTGATTTTTAGTTCCTTTAAGGATTTAACATTTTTTTTCTTTTAACTTCTCTGAAACCCTTTAAAACATGGTGTTATTTAATAGCAAATGTTCAAAGTAATGGCATATGGGAAAGAGGATTCCCTAACTTCTTTCTAAATATAATTGAAAAATGTGGGTCATGAGACAACTTGTAATATCATTGAAACTGTATCAAGATGTCAACCCTGCCTTAGGATGAAAATCCTTTGAATTATCTCAAAACTCTAAATAGATGAAAGATCAACATCGAAATTGAGGACAAGCTCTATACCTGAGTTTTAACCTGTTGTTACTGTTTAAATTTTATAACTACTTCCAAATGAGAAACCCAATTACAGTATCAAACTATACTTCTTATACTAATGGCCTCTAGTTGATTTCCTAAACTTTTTCTTATATATTTCTTCTTCTTTTTTTTTTTTTTTTTTTTTTTTGACAGAGGACACATATCCTTACAAGAGAGAAAGAGAGAGAGAGAGAGAGAGAGACAAAGAGAGAGATATCACCACCCAATGGATTATGGTCATTCCACAATTCTTTTTCCTCCACTTCTATGTTCTGCCAGGACTCTGGGTCCACATTCATATGCCTGTCATGTTGTCAAGCTGCTGCTGGGACCAGTTTTTGGTTGTACATGTGGGCTGTGGCTTTTTTTCTTTATTTAAAAATGATTTATTTAATTTTATATATTTATTATTATTATTTGATTTGCTATACGGCATGTGTTCTCACCAGAGAGAGATAGACAGAGATAGAGGGCAATTTTTTTTTAGAAAGCAAGCTGCTTGTTCCAGGATTTGATTTCTGGTTTGCCATTTGAGAGTCTGGCACTTTAATTGCCATGTCACCTGGGATGTGGCTTTATATACACACTATCTGCTACACAACTAACCCTTACATAGATTTTTTGTTTGTTTTTGAGAGAAATTTTTTGCTATAGGGCACATGTGCTCACTGGAGAGAGAGAGAGACAGCAAGACAGGAAGTGAGAAATCACCCCCTATTGGGGATGGCCACAGGATACTCCCTTCCCCTCCATTCTTCTCTCAGGATTTGGGGCACACATGCATACATGCCCAGCATCTTTCAAGCTGCCAAGTCTAGACTCAAACCACCATCCACCATGTGGGAGTCTAGCACCTTCATCACCATGCCATCTGCCAGTCCAAACAAATATTTTTTTATGATGGAAGTATGTATAGACATAGAGAAGTGACAAGTTTTTAAGCCTTATGGAAATGATAAAAAAATAGACTTAATATTTCATTCTAATTAGTATGTGTAGAAATTACACTTAATATTTTTATATAAAAACTTGAAATATATATTTTATTTTGCATTTATTCAAAGCAGCAGTTTATCTCTATCTATTTATCTTCTATTAGGTAATCAGAGAATGCCAAAGCAAATATTCTTCTTGGGGTCTTTAGTAATGTCTTTTTGAAGAAAACTATTTGACCATCAAACTTATACAAGGGTATTCCTCAAAAAGTCATGGAAATGCATATTAAGAAAAAGCTATGCATGTATTTAAATGTTTTTAACACCAAAATAGACTCGTACTTTGATTCCATTCTCTCACACACTTTTTAAGGCCTAGCGCCCTAGGCACCAGGCATTATGCTAGTCACTGGGGATATTAACTGTAAAGATGAATTCGTTCTCCCAGAGGAATTTGCTGCAAAAGTGTGTTATGATGGTAAGAAAGATAAATTGACCTTTATTTTCTTTAATCATCCTTTCATAATTCAATCATGGGTCAATGTTGGTAACTTTGTGGAATAGGTGGTGCTATAAACCGCACTCGTAATCTCATTTTTGTGATTAAATGTACACATGATTTGTTTGTCAAGATACATCCTTCTCTCCACTTAGTATTTACAGGTGGCTCTACTCTTCTCTAGCTCTGTGATCTTGTTTATTTAACTTAAACTTTCTGGCTTCAGTTTCATATCCTGAGAAACAGGAGTAGTGATCCAACTTATATCACTAAGTAGTTGTGAAGGTAAAATAAGGTATTAGGTTGTCAGAATAGTCATAACGTAATATTTCTATGCTTTTCTGTGCAAAAGTGTGTCATATTTCTGACAACCCAATAATTCATGCAAAACACTTAGAATAATGCTTGATGCCTGCACCATGGAATGACAGATATTATTTTTATTAAATTTTAAGTAAAGTATTATTTTATATTTTATTATTTAGTACTATTTTATATTTATTAACTTGAATAATTAATTTTAAAAAGTTATCCTAAGTCTTTGTTTTGTTTTATAACCTCTACTTTCTCATTTATTTTTATTTTTTTTTATTTTCAGTTTCTTTTGCCTAATGAAAATCCACATGATAGATGTTTGAAGAACAATGTATACGACACAGTGATCTTGCACTGGAAGTTATAACTGAGAAAAGTTTCGACTGAAAAAATATCTCCTCTTGTTGCAGGTGTTGATTCTGTGCTAGACATTTGTTTTGTATTTCTGTCAGTTCCATGGTATGACATAGTAATGTAGTAATAGACTGCATATAGAAATACGTGTCGATCTCTTTATTATATTTTTTGGTGACAGATAGATTTAAAAATTATTAGTATCTTCCTAATGCCTCGTGTATAGGCAGTGAAGAACTTTTCACTCACAGCTCACATTGACATTGAGTTGTTAGAAAAGTCATGATACGTTTTTTCATAGAAAAACAGAAACAAAAATACATCATAACTTTTCAGACAGTTCGATATTATTGTAAGGAGATCATCAATTGTTTGTTCCTAATTTAGCTTATTACAAATCAATCCCAAATGCCTACTGACCCTAGGAATGATTATTAGATAGGACTGGCTGGTAATTATCTAACATCTCTCTCTGGTCATTGGCTAAAAACATGAGTCCAAAATCAAAGACCGAACCAAGAAATTGGTAACGAATCTCTGTTTTGACGACTATGTGGAATGAGGGAGAACAGAATTATTAAGACAAAGAGCGCTTAGCTGGTGGGTTTATGGCTGCCATTTTTCTAGTCACATTGAAAAACTGTGCCTCCAAAATATTCCAAGCTCTCACGGAGACAGAAACCTGAGATGAAAAAGCATTATAATGGAATGTATTTTTGTTCCTGATTAAAACGAACAAACATCCTCCAGCTATATGTTAGCATACATTCACACTTGAGCTTTTTTATTCTTATTTTAAAGGAATAAATTTGGGATACAGTTAGACTAAAAAACTTCTTTAAAATTCTTCTGTTGTTTTAGTCATGGAAATATGTGTTTCTCATAATTACATCCCCAATGACTAGCATTAGTTCTAACACTAATCCATGTTTGGTAAACGAGCAAATGAACGTAAAAATGCTATTACAGACCATTCTTAAATAGTATTAATAAAATTACTCTTCAGATAAATTTTATATTTGTTAACTTTCTAAAAATAACTTAACATTATTGTTAAATCATATGTACCTGATAAAATGGATGACCATGTTCCAGTTTAAAATTGTATACTTATGTCAAAACTACGATACATATATATTATTCATTACATCGCCGATAATTTAAAACTTTACTTCATAAAATTTTACGGATATACAGTAAGATAAAAAGAAAGAAAAAAAGTAAAGGATAGAGTAAAATGAAAATCAAGGGTGAGGAAGTGTTCTCAACAGATGTGAGACACTATTAATCATCCTTATGAATACCAATGTTAACTGACATTTTAGAATAATTAGAATCAGGAAGAAGGGAAACTGTAACACCTTTTGACCAGCCAACTTAAAAATATGTACTCTATTGGTATATTCTTTGATTTTTTTCTTCACGAAAAAAAAAATTTACCTATAAATTCAAAATAATAACCTTAGTCACACACAGTACTTTAGAAAAATTTATTGATAGGTCACTGACATTTTTAGGAACTGTATTTTATGAGTAATTGAAAAGCGCTATATTTTGAAAAATGAAATTCTGATATTAAACTATAAAGCATGATTGACGATTCTAATATGTTTCAGGTAGATTACAAAAGTGTTTTATGGAAACAAATACAAGATGCAGGTTTTTTTTCAACTTTTGCTCATTAATTTAAAAGTTTAAATTAATGTTAAGTTATCCCACCATATGTGTATTTAAATATATTGTGGTAGGTTATCTCACTGCATTAATATTTAAAGAAATTGTGTACTTCTAGGAGAACAAGATAGGATGAATTATATCAGTAATGTGCTTAAATGGAATTAAATTACATTATAATATTTTCGTTAATTTTTTTTGAGTCTTCAGAGAAATTATTTATAGAATTTTAACACTTCTATGTATTGCTTTTTTATAAATGCTAAGAAAATGCCACTAATATTTTTCACTCAACTTGTTTTGCTATTAAAATATGTGTCATCATTGAAATATACTCATCATTTAAATAAGAAAAATATGGTAATGCAGTTACAAAACAGGTTTTAATGTCAATTTCTCTATATTCAAATCTTGTCTCTCATTATTATCAATGTAAGATAATCTTTATAAATATCATTTTCTTAATATACAAAGTAGAATGAAAATATCCTTTAGAATTTATTGGTAGCAGTAAATGAGATGATGAACACAAGATACAAGAAAGATTTTTGTTACTCTTTTGGACTGCTTGTAAAAGAGGATGTAAGATACCTTCCCTTCCCATATTTTTTCTTTTTTGTTTCTTTCTAAATTTTAAAATGTTGAGCCGCGCGGGGCGCCCGGCGGAAGCCGCGCGGGGCGCGGGAGCTCATGCCCCCGGAG
>NW_006159523.1:1103014-1136388 GCF_000334495.1 Tupaia belangeri chinensis | reverse complement strand
GGGGGGGGCGGAAGCCATTGAGGGCAATCATGAATGTCAGGGACAATGGAGGAGGAAGATGGGACATGGCAGAGGGTGGGGATGGGGAACCTAGGATGGCAAAACAAAAGGCAAGGTATGCAGGACACAAAAATTGGGAAATCATTTGCTGAGAACATATATGTTGATGTGCTTGATTGAGCCAATGCACAGTGTATTTTGGATGGAAAATTCATATGTGTGTTGTGATGAGAAAAGAAAAAAAAATTTATAATAATAATAAAAAAAAAATGTTATTCATTACTTGCATAGATCTCCCACAATTCATTTGTTGAACTATTGTAATGGATTATAGAGTGAAACCATGATCTAATTATGCTGTAGAAACCTGAAGCTTTTGGGAAGGCATTGGGATTATGGTCATTAGGTTGGGACCCCTGGTGCTTAAGTTCTGGTGGGCTTTTAAGGAGCGGGAATGAGACCAGATAAAAAGACTTGTGGGCATAGCTGCTCTGCTCTGCTTTCTCCCTCATGATGTTATCAGAACTCTGTAGGGTCCTCACTGGTTATGGTCCTTGACCCATGGATCTCTACATCTTTAGCTGAATAAACTTCTATTTCCTTAAATTATCCAGACTCAGGAATTTTTGTTAGCAACACAATACCAGACTAAAACACTGTGAGGGGACTTTCATTACTGGGTAGATAAAGTAGATGTATTCTTTTTATTCCTTCTGTTAAGTATAACTTAAAATAATGATCATTACATAAAATGCATATAAGAAAATGCTCAATGATGGAAAAAAGACAGGCCAACCAGAAAAATCTCAGAGTAATGGAATGACACATTTTACTTTTTGGATGTTTTGTGAATTTATTTTCGCTTTATATATTCTACTCTTTTTTTTTTTTTAAAGAGGTTTTGCCTTAGGGTGCATGTGCCTGTCAGCCAGAGAAAGAGAGAGAGAGAGAGAGAGAGAGAGGAGAGAGAGGAGGGAAAATATAAATTTGCCTCCCGAGGGGATGGCCATGCTGCCATCCCTTCTCCTCCTTTCTCCTCCTTGGATCTTGGGCAACCATACACAGACACCTGGAGTGAGTTTCAAGCCACCAGGTCTGAGACTTGAACTGCAGTTGGATATGTGGGAGTCCAGCGACATAACCACTATGCCATCTGCTGGCTCCATATATACTCCGGTCTGAAATTCAAAGAAATTAATAACCTGGAAATGATAACAGGCACTACAACACAATCTTGCTCTCTCAAGGCAAATACTTAGTAAAGAACAACCAAGAAAGAAAGAAAACTAGTAGATAATAAACATTTCACTACAGCCAAAAACTCTGGGATAAAATCTGTACCCCTCCACCTCACACACATGAGCAAAGACTGAGTGGAGAACCTAGCTTCCTCCAAGGACTATAATGACGTGCCCCAACATCCTCCATGGCAGGTATCAGAGCAGGCTAAATAGGGAGCCAACATTTTAATTCTCATGGTTCAGGAAAATGGTCTTTCTTTGTCCCCAAGCTCCTTTCATTCTCCAAGAGTAGTAGCAGAAGGGACCTAGTGGAGGGTCAAGACATTTATCATTTCCTAAAATAATTTCTACCATTCTTACCACTTCTACCCAACAGGAAGATGATAGCAAACTGCATAAGGAGCCAGAACTCCTACCTCCACCTAGAAATAATGAGGTCCTATCCCAGAAATGTCAGAATGTTTGTATTGGAAACCTAGACTTCTACCTCCACCAGTAAGTAATGAATTACTTATTCACCTGTTGAAGATATGTTAAAACAACAACAACAAACAAAACTAATAACACAGAGAGTTTAGCTATAATGTAAAAATCTTGACATTATGGGAAAATATCCAAATTTCAATCACAGAACAAATGTAATAGCCAAACACAAGAGTGATATTGAGATATATAATAAAAAAATACGTGTCTTGGTCTTCGTTCTATTCCTTGGCACAAGCTAAAACCCATGAAATTTTCAAAGTGATGTGTTTGTTTGTGTGTGTGCTATTAAGGTGACTGGTGTTGGGACCAGCAATTAGTGTTATGACTATGTTGTTGGATTCCCATGTAGTTGACCATGGTTCAAGTTCTGGATGTAGTGGCTTAAACTCATGCTGGGCATGTATGCATGTGTGCCCAAGATCCTGAGAAGAGAATGGAGGAGAAGGGATTGCGGCATGGCCATCACCCCCCTGCAGGTGATTTCTCACTTTCTGTCTCTTTGTCTCTCTCTCTACCTTTCAGGCAAGTGCATTTGTATGTGTATATATATATGTGTGTGTGTATATACTTATATACATATATATGTATATATGTATATATCTAAAGATAACCAGTGTTTCAGGCCAGCAGATGGAATGGTGGTTAAAGGTGCTAGATTTTCACATGGCTAATAATGGTTCGAGTCCTGGACCCTAATGGCTTGTTTTCTCACTTTCCATTTCTCTCTCTTTCTGTCTCTCTCTGGTCAAATTAAAAATAATAATAATGACAAATGAAATTAAATAAATAAATAAATAAAATTTAAAAAATAAAATAAAAGATGACTGGTGTTCTGGGACCTCCTGTAGAGCCTTGGGATTGTGGCTATTTGCCAGGGACTGATTATTCCATCAGAGGGTTGGAGCTGTCAGGCTGATCCTTGACCTTTAGGAAGAGGAAAGAAGCTAAAGCTTGAGTCAATAACCAATGGCTCATGATTTAGTGAGTCACACCTTTCCAATGAACCCTAAATAATGGAATAGGTGAAGCTTCTGAGTTGCTGAACACATGGAGGGTGGCAAGCCTGGAAAGGCATGACTGTCCACCTCTTCATACTCTGTTCTATCCATGTCTTCTAATTAAAAAATGAGTTGTATAATTTTATAATAAATGTAATAAGAAGTAAAGTATTTCATTTGACTTTTCTGACCTACTCTAGTACATGATGGAATGCAAGTTGTCTGACTTGGTCAGATGCACAGGTAACCTGGCTTGTGATTGGTGCATGAAAAGAGGGGGCTGTCTTATGAGACTGAGCCTTTAACTTTGGCATCCGGTGCTGTCTTCAGGCAGATAGTTTTAGAAATAAGTGCAATCACAGGTCACCCAGCTGGTTTGGGAGAACTGGGAAGTGTGGGATGCCCCTCATACACATTTTGGTGACAACAAATGTCCAGTGTTGAGTGAGAATATACAGAAACACAGATGTGTGTACCTATACACAGAACAGTCTCAAACTTCAGGAAAATAATCAATCAGTAGATGTCGAAACAGAGATCACAGAGATGTTAGACTTCTCAGATAATGATTTTAATGCAGCGCTGATAAAAATGCTTCAGCAAGCAAATGTAAACAGACCAGAAACAAATAAATAAACAAAAAGCCTCAGAGGGAGAAAAATTAGTAAAAAGTAGACTATGTAGAGAATGCATACAATTAAATGGAAATAGGAAATAAAAGTTAAAAATGCAAATAACTGAAAAAAAGTTCATTGGTATAACCATTGGGATGAAAGAATAAATTAGAAAATGGAAAGTGGAACAACAAAAACTACCCAATCTCAGGGTTGGCAGGTGGTATGGCAGGTGGTATGGTGGTTAAGGGTGAGGAACTCCTGCATGGCTGACCACAGTTTGAGTCCTGGATCTAGCAGCTTGCTCTCTCTATATATATCTCTCTCTCTCATTTTCACTCTGTCCCTCTCTGGTCAAAATAAAATAATAAAATAAAATAAAATATAAGGTTAAATAAAGTGATTCTTTAAAAAAATAATAAAACAAAACATTACCCAGTCTGAACAACAAACTAGACTAAAAAAAAATCAAAAATGAGAAGCGCCTTGGAGACTTGTGGGATTAAAGCAAGTGATCTAATGGGTAATCATTAAATTACAGCAAAAGAGAAGAGAAAGTATAATACTGAAAAAGTATTTGAAGAAACAGTGAATAAAAATGTCCCAATTTGGAAAGAGACATAAGCCTACAGATTCCAGAAGCTAGCTACATCATGAGGAGGATAAAGTCAAATAAATTAGCACCAAAAGACATCATAATTAAAGTCCTAAAAACAAGAGCCAATGAAAAAATATCTTGAAGAAAGCAATAAATGAAAACATATCTATAGAGGAAATACAGTTTGAAATACAAAAATTCCATGAAGCCACATGAAGAAGCTGCACAATATTTTTAAATGCTGAAAGAAAAGAAAAATCAACCTAGAATCATATAGCCAATGAAATAGATTTCAGGAATGAAAGAGAAATCAAGATAATTCTTAGATGAAGAAAAACTAAGTGAATTGTTACTGGCAGACATAACCTAAAAGACATTTTCTAAACAGAAAAGAAAAACAAACAAACAAACAAACAAAAAACCCACAGGGGATCAGCAGATGGTGTGATGATTTTGTCACTGGACTCCCAGGTAATTGACTACAGTTTGAGTTCAAAACCAGGCAACTTAAAACTCATGCTGAGAGTGTGTGCATGCATGCCCAAGATCCTGAGAGAATGGAGGAGAAGGAATTGCAGCACAGCCATCCCCCCAGCGGGTGATTTCTCACTTTTAGTCTGTGTATCTCCAAGGAGCACATATGCCCTATAGTAAAAATCTCTCTTAAAAAAAATACCTTAGAATACCAGGAAAAAATCAATAAATATAATAAATAAACAATAAATAAACAAAAAGCATAAATATAAGTAAGTAAATAGATTTTTTTCTTCTCATAAGATTTGTAAATTTTGTTTGATGGTTGAAGAAAAAGTTATAAACCTGTGTAATGTGCTTCTAAAATGTGTATAGAAATAACCTTGCAAAACAATTGCACAATAAACATGGAAGATAAAGTAAATTAAGACTTTTAATCTATTCTAGTATTAATACCCATAATCATACCATAAATATCTAACGTTAAACATTGTCTAAAAAGTCACTTTGGGGAACCAGCAGTTAGCATAATGGCTATGTCGCTGGACTCCCATGTAGTCGACCGCGGTTCTCGTCCCGGACCCGGTGGCTTAAAACTCACGCTGGGCGCATGTGCGTGCGTGCCCAGGATCCCGAGAGGACAATGGAGGAGAAGCGATTGCAGCGTGACCATTCCCCCTGGGGGGTGATTTCTCGCTTTCTGTCTCTATGTCTCTCTCTGTCTGGAGAGCGCACGCGCCCTATAGCGAAAAACCTCTCCAAAAAAAAAAAAAAGTCACTTTGGAAGTACTTTTCTTCTTTTATGGGACCAGCAGATGGTGAAATGGTTATGTTGCTGGACTCCCACATAGTTGACCGCAGGTCAAGACCTGGAACCATAGCTTAAAACTCACACTGGGAACATATGTGTGTCTGCCCAAAATTCTGAGAAGAATGGAGGAGATGGGATTGCAGTAAGAACATTCCTCCAAGAGTAATTTCTCACTTTCTGTCTCTTTGTCTCTCCAGCAAGTACACATGGTCAACAGCAAAAATCTTTCTCCAAAACTATATGATGACATTAGTATATCACATTGTAGAAATGTTAAGATTTACTGTTTCTCATGATATAATATAACATTTTCTTGCTAGGGAAAATGAGGAGGTAGTATTTCTATGTAGAGATGTGAAGGCTTACAAAATAATTAATACTCAACTTTAAGTTACTGAATTATGCATAAATCAGGAATTCATAGCAAGTCAAAATGAGTATACTTGACTTCAGGATGTTGTACAAACACAGTTTCTCAAGTTTTCATGGTCCTTGTGGAGATGAGCTAGGTTTGGTACCTAAATTTTATGATGTCATTGCTAAATCGTGGGATAAAAGCAGCTGATATCCCAGACATAATCTCCTTTGAACTTCAGTGTAACTATTTTCATGATAGCAGGAATATCTTTTAGTAAGTTACAGTGCATAGATCTAACAACTATTTTACTTGAGAAACGTCTTACTACATTAAGTGTAGCATTATCAAGTGTAGAACATATGATATTTTATTTTGCAGTGCAATTGTGTAAAGATGACCCGCCGAGGGACCTGTGCGATTTGTTCAATATCTGGGAAAAGCTTAGCATTCCAGGTGTAATTAGAGCCTATATAATAGCACATCCCTTGATAGAGTCAAGACTTATTTTGTTTTAACATTGAACACATCATCAGGAAAAATAAAAATAAGTAGGGGAGAAGGTTGTTCCTCGGTGAGTTTTATTTCCATACAGCACTCATCAGTTGAATACTTTTTCAGCATTTTCTGAGTCTTTATAAAATGTGTTTTTCAAGGATAGTCATATTGACCAATTAAAGTGTCCAATTGTTCTTTGTATTATTGAAGAACTACTGAAGTAGAGAAATCAATAATAATGAATGTATACTAGTGATAAAAATGCAGAGTCAGAAAATAATTCAAATTTAAATTTGCCCCCATAGATATACCTAAAAGGTGTACCAATATTTACCAACATTTTTGTTGGCAATTTGTTCCTTCAATCTTCTAAGTATTATTGAATCAGTAACAATATTGTGAGTTAGTACACTTAACAAAACATATAAAGTTGGAAAACTAACTTTTTCACCAGATGATATTTTAAATTAATGTATTACTTTCATTTCAATGGAGAAACAGTTTTGAATAAAACTCCACCATCCATTACAGAAAACTTCTCCTTTGAAATTGTGTAAGATTTCAGTTTTCTTTTTATAGCAAACCTATGCATTGACCTCATGTAGACCATTTTAAATAGATAATAAAACAGAGAAGTATTTAAGTTTCCATTTATTAAAGTGCTGAAGAAACACTTAAAAATACAATACTTTGTATTTAAATTTTTTTTTTAATTTAAGCTTGAGTAATAAGCAAAATGAGTATAGCCTGCAGGTAACCTTGAAGTGACTTTTATCCAAAAGTGAACACAAAAAATGCTTTGCATTTATTCATCAGCTATTTTCTATTCTATTTTCCTATTGCCTTTCCAGTTGTATTTCATTTAGTTCTACTCACACAATCTTATTCATTTCTGGTTTACCTTTAGCTGGTGCTGAAAAAAAATTATCTAGTTAAATCATACAAACATACAAACATAGCCAAAAAGAGAATTTGGTGTGATATTTGTGAAACAGCAAATCCTCAGGAAAATATAATTAATTGAATTACATTTTACAATTGAAAAGTAATTTAGAAACTTTCTGAAAGCAGTTTTTTCTACTCCCCATCCACTGACCCACATCTTTAATTTCTCATTAATATTGAAGTCATTTCATGATACCATTGACTCAATTCAAAACTATAAAGTTGGTTTGGCTCCCCTAATGGAGGAAGATGTGACATTACAGTTTTCAAGTGATTTCATTACCAACATTCTTAAAGCTCACTGGTAAAAAGTGTTATCCATTCAGCAGAAATACTACGGTTGTATCAAATGCTTAGATGGGGCTGGCCCATAGTAAGGAGAGTTGGTCCCAGTGCATGAGGAGCCAGATCCCACATGGCTGACCAGAGTTTGAATCCTGACCCTGAAAGCTCTAAAAAACAGGTACTGTGCATGTGTGTGTGCCCAAGATCCTGGCAGCATGGAGAAATGAAGGAATTATCATCATAAAGCAACTTAAAAATATAGTAAATAAACTTTTCACAGAGCATGTTTTCTTGCCTTATACAGTTTTAGAATGTGTTATCAGCGATAAAAAATAATACATGCTTTAAAGAATGTATTTACATTAACATGTCATCATTACAAGATCCTGTGTTCCTGCAACACTAATTGATGATAAAATCGAATGTGCCTTCTGAGTTTCATGTTCATCATTTTTCATGTGTATGTGTATATAAGCACAAAATTTATATACATATAGATAAGACATACACACACACACACATATGTATATATGTACACATAACTTATAAATCAAATTTTGTAAGGTACTTTGTTGAAGCCATGTTGAATGTACACACACACAGTAGTGTTTGGCTTTTAAGACCTTGGAGACAAATGATTTGATGGTTCATAGTTTCACTTTTAAAATAAAATATTTAGGGTTGGGACCAGCAGTAGTGTAATGGCTATGTCGCTGGACTCCCACGTAGACTACTGTGGTTCGAGTCCCGAATCTGGTGGCTTAAACTCACGCCGGGCACATGTGCGTGCGTGCCCAAGATCCTGAGAGGAGAATGGAGGAGAAGAGATTGTGGCATGGCTATCCCCCCTGGGGGGTGATTTCTCGCTTTCTGTCTCTCTGTCTCTCTCTGTCTGTCTGGCGAGTGCATGCGCCTTATAGCAAAAACCTCTCAAAAAATAAAAATAAAAATTAGGGTCAGTATATGGCATAGTAGTGATGTTGCTGAATGCCCACATAGCTGACCATGGTTCAAGTTCCAGACCCAGTAGCTTGAAACACACTGGGTGCATGTGCCTGTGTGCCCAAGATCCTGGGAGGAGAATGAAGGAGAAGAGATGGCATCGTGGTCAACACACCTGTGGGGGTTATTTCTCACTTTCCCTCTCACTGTCTCTCTCTCTCTCTGGCAAACACATACACCCTATGGCAAAAACTTCTTTTTAAAAACTTAAATTAAATATTTAAACTTCCTAAAATGTATTGCCGCACCAGTTTTGGAAAAATCCAACATATAAGCTCTGAAATTCCACTACTACATTTTAAATGATACAGAAGAATGGCTAGTTCTGTTTAGTGTGAAACATTTTTTTTTCTTCCCCTAAATCTAATTTGGGAAAGATTCAATTGTAGGATATAGGAGGAAAATGAAAATGGCAGAGGTTCGTTTCTTTCTGTGTAAGAAAGCCACATTCCCTGAGATGCAGGGAAGAATTGAGTCCATTATTTTGCAGCATTATTGAAAATCACTCTATTTCCCCTCTGGGTTTGCAGAGCACGAAGAATTTGAGGACATCTAGTTCCAAGATGGTATTACTGAAGTAATACATTCTTTTGTAACCTTTCAGCCTAAAAAAAGTCTTATGTTTTTCAGTTTCTAACGTATTGCCAGGTTTCAAATCCTTAGCTGTATCTGGATAGATTGATACTATTGTCCTTTGAAAAACTGAGTTTGTGATACTGAATCTGTTCAGTTCCTCTTAGATAAATCAAACATCAAAGGATAGACGTGTTGTAGAATTCTAGAATCTCTGTTCATCTCAGTAACATGTGGATGCTTTACAAGTTTCAAGAAAATGGAGCGAAGGGGCATGCCAAATAGTCAATATGAGGCAATTTTTGTTGAACTATTAAAATACATTATATTTCATATGAATTGGCTTTAAAGCTTTAGTCTTCTCATTTTTTAAAGAATTATTTTATTTTACTTTATTTATTTATATTTCTTAATTTGACCAGAGAGGGATAGAGTGAGAAAGAGAGAGAAAGAGCAGGAGGGAGAGAAAACAAAAAAACAAGCCACCAGATCTGAGACTTGGACTGTGGTCAACCACGTGGGAGTCCAGAGCCCTTAACCATCACACCACCTGCTTGCCCCTAGTTTTCTCATTTTAAATGAGGATAAGACCAGCCAGTTACATGGCAGTTAGATGACTGGATCCCACATGACCAACTAGGTGTTTTGAGTATCAGATCCAACAATTTGAGAAGCATGCTGGGTCCATATGCCCAAAATCGTGAAAGGAGAGAGATGGAAAAGAGATTGCAGTGTGGCCATCCCCTTTAGGGTTGCTTTATCACCTTCCCTTGCTTTCTTTGTGCCTCTCTCAGGTAATTGCAAGAGCCCTCTGGCAAATTAAAAAAAAATAAAAATAAATGAAGGTAATCTGTTACAAAGTACTTGAGATTAAATGGGGAAAATGTATACCAAATTTATGATGTACACACAATAAACTTTATTCCATATTGTTAATCATTAAGCACTACTGTGGAAAATATTATAAAGTTATTTATTTATTTATTTATTTATTTATTTATTTATTTATTTTTGGAGAGGTTTTTTGCTATAGGGCACATGTGCTTGCCAGAAAGACAAAGAGAGACAGAGAGACAGAAAGCGAGAAATCACTCCCCAGGAGGGATGGCCATGCCGCAATCCCTTCTTCTTTATTCTCCTCTCGCGATCTTGGGCAACTACACACACATGCCTGGCATGAGTTTAAGCCGCCAGGTCTGGGACTCAAACCGCAGTCAACTACATGGGAGTCCAGCGACATAGCCATTATACTAACTGCTGGTACCCTAAAGTTATTATTTATAAGTCTTAGTGAATGAGAAGCAAGGTATGTCCTCTAGGTTCATATAATAATCTCTAAACCTTGAATTATTCTAGGTAAAAATTATAGCAGTATGCTCCTAAATATACACATTACCAGGTTATTTTTAACATTCAAATTTTGAAAAAAAATTGAATTTTGAAAAATTTCAGGGTAGAAATATGCACAATGAGGCCATCAAGTAGCGTACATGGTCAACTTTGCTATTCAAACCCTGGCCTGGCAGTTCGGAAAGCGCGCCAGATATTTGTGTGTGTGACCAAAATTCCAAGAGGAAAATGGAGGAGAAGGGATTGCAGTATGGCCGTCTTTCCTGGGGATGATTTCTCACTTTCTCTCTGTCTCTGGTGAGAGCATGTACCCTATGGCAAAAATCTAACAACAACAACAAAAAGGCAAAATTAAATAGTTGAAAGACAAAAAATTTTATTAATAGATCAACAAAGAACATAAAGTGTATTGTTTTTTTGTTTTTTTTTTTTTTAATGCCTCATCTATTCTTCAACAACATAACTGGGTCAAGGGTTGAAAAAAAAAAAAGAAAAAGGGAGATAAATACATTATATATTCATAGATTTATCCCCACAACCACAATACCGGGCTGGACCTTTACAAATATCCTTTGTGGTTAATGGAGCCTGTATGAGAACCTGACTTTGGTGAACTTTTGACCCATCTTCTTCTGCCTGTGATTGATTCTCATTGTTAGTTCCCAACTGGTAGCATGAAGGCTCCTGGATGAGTGAATAATTAAACATAAGAATAATTAAGTATAAGAATAAAGAATCAGTAAGTAAGTGACTAATTAGATGGGTACAGGGACATTTGTGAGCATAGAAGTTTTATTAACCTATGGGAAGAGTTATGGGAGGAGTTTCTTTAGACAACTCAATGTGTGCTTCAGGATAGTTAAAAGAGTGGGTTTCAAATGCACACACAAGGGCGATGAGGAGCACTTGAGAGGGTGTATATGTTTAGCACCCTGATCTAGTCAATACATAATAGATACACATTTTGAAAAAACACACTGTACCCCATGAATATGTACAATTATTTATGTGTAAATTATAGATTATAATTTTAGGACTGCCCCTGTTGCCTGGTGGCTAATGGAGTCAAATCCCACATAGGTAGCATATGGTTTAAGTCTCCTGACTCTGGTGGCTTGAAACACACACTGAGCATGTGGGCATGTGTGCCCAAACATCTCAAGAGGAAGGAGACATGGAGGAGAAGGAATAGAGGCATGTCTGCACCACATTGAGATGTGATTTCTTCCTCTCCCTCTTTCTGTCTGAGACTAGAGAGTATGTGAGCTCACATACTCTACAGAAATTAAAATAAATTTAAAAAAGAGAAATTATAACTTTGCTTTTTAAAACTATTTATTTTTGTGGGTGTGTATAAGAAATTTCTAAGAAGGAAATGTGCAAAAGGTCTTCGTGACTGGTTTAAACCCATTTAGTATTCTTTCCCTTTGGAGACTGGATTTCTATTTTTGTAAAACTACTGATTGAAAACTAAAATAATACATATCAGGTATGGGATGAATATGTTCAAAAAGCTCAAATACAATGGTTTCCAAGAGTATATAAAGAACTTAGCTATATTTTTCCCTCTATAACTGTGTTTCAATCTTATATGCTGTTTCCATTCATAATTGAACCTACCAGTTCTACAGAGCAAAGGAAAATACATAGTTGAACAGATCCGAGTATGTAGTAGGTAGAATTCACATGGTAGTTAGGTCTTTGGACTCAAGCACATAATATCCCCTACCAAATGATTGAAAGGAATGTTATAATTGTTAGTTCTCATCCTCTTTAGTCAATAAAGTATTTGACACAATTGATAAATAACTCTTAAACACACTTTTTTTCTATAAAACTGAAACATTAACAATATGTAAATTGCTAGTAGATACTTAGCTATCTTTGAGCTTTAGTGCTTTGGGACTTTGCCAATAACATATTTTTTTACATATGATAATCTTCTGCAATCTCTACTATCACACTCACTTGCTATGGTAAACTCCAAGTAAAGATACCCTAAAGTAAGAGTTCTGTGCTTGAACTTCTTTTTTTCACTTTGTCTTCCTACCATGTGGGACTTCTGATATTTATCTTTACAATTGCTTTTCTTAGTATATATAATTTTGAGACGAGTTTATTGATGTAGTCACCTTTTGCCTATCTCCCCATTCAGAAACATTTTACACAGGTAAATATTATTTATTTAGTTAATTTGTTGCCAAAAGGCATGTGTGCTTGCCTGAGAAAGACAGGGAGGGGACAAATGAGAAATCATCCCCTGGAGAAATAGCCATGACTAACCCATTCTTTCCATTTTCCACTCAGGAATTTGGGCACACACACACACACATATGCCCAGCATAATTTTCAAGCCCCCAGGTCTGGGACTTAAATGGCAGTAGGACATGTAGGAGTCTAATACCCTAACCATCTACCGGCCCCAGTACATATTTTACAAATCATTTGTGTCAGGTGAATGAACTGTGTTGAGTGATTTTATGTACTTTATTCATTATTATTTCATATTAACAATAAATAATAGGTACATGACAGAGCAAGATATATAGCTGGTTTAGACACAAGAAAAAGCAGAGAAATATGAGATTTGGTTATAAGTGTGGGTAATGGACAATTAATAAAACAGAACTTTGGAAGGAGGTTTTAGAGAACAGTAAAATATGAAGAAAAGATGATATGATGTTCTATAATATATAGTTAGCATGAAATAAAAGCAAAATTTATATACTTAGGGTTACTACAGTTGATCTATGTCTTATTCCTTTTCAAAGATAGAGTTATCCATCTACAATTAAAAACCTACGAGAAAATTTGTAAATGCACTGTATTATTAAGATGAACAATACTCAGAGAAATCTGCTGAAAGAAATATAAGATTACTTAAAAATTCACCTATTTTTTAAATGTAGATTTTTTTCTACTGAATTTCTTTTTAATTTTCCTCAGGCTTGAATCTATTCAGAATATAGATTATATAAATTATAATATTGTATGGATATAAAAAAATTGTTGGTTCCCCATTGCTTTTCAAAAGTTTATATGTTGGCTATTGTGGATAATCTCCAATAAACATGGAAGTGCAGGTATATTATATATATATATATATGTATATACATATATATGTATATATATACATATATACACACACATATGTATATATAAGCTATATATACATATATAAACTATATATGTATGTGTATATATAAAATACTATATTGATATAATAAATCTATATACATTTATATATAATCTCTATCCTTGTTTTTCTGATATCCCATTGGCAATTGTGTGTGTTGGGTAGCAAAAAAAAGCCCTTTTAAGCTATTGATGAGGAAATTATACTTCTTATAATTCTTTCTCTTTGTGTAGAGAAGCAGGACTTAAAGAAGGACATTTAGAGGAGGGATACGGAGACAGAGCATTGACGGGATGGGGAGGTGCGGTGTAATCTGTTGAATATATTTTGATCAACTGAACTGGGGAGAAATGTTCACATATTGAAATGTTCACTTTTTAAGCTAAATAATATGATAGAATGTATATAAAAAGTTAAAATAAAAAATAATTTAAAAAAGCATAATGAGGAACAACAACAAAACAATAAAAAAGATCAGCCAGAAACCTCTCCATAGCAATTATTGAGGTGCATTTCAATAACATGTTTCTGGGAAGCACCTATTGGGGGTTCTCATGATCTCCATGTCCCTCAGATGAATTATGGCACTGGAATTTGTGTAATGGAGCATGAATACAACATCACTACGCAATCAAGATTCAACTAGAGCAAGCTGGTCTGGAATAGAATGGCAAAAATTAGATTGCTGTTGAAACAAGAGTGCTACTATTTATTCTGTGTAGCAGTTTGATGACCTAATGATGTGAATCCAGCACAGCACAGGGACAATCTCAGAAACTGACAGAAGAGAACCTTTCATTATTGAGTGAAAATTACAGGAACAATATGCAAGATCAACAGCAACAGGACTAAAAGTGTGCACTGAAGCTTTGGCCACATCGGCTGGAAGAAACAAAGAAAGAAAGTAGCAAGAGAAGTGGAATTGGAAAGAGAGTTAATTCTGGAGAACATAAAGTTAGCTTAAAGAAATAATGATGAGTGATGATTTTTCAGGGAAAACTATGTCTGTTACCAATAATGATTAGCTATATGTGGATGCATAAACATTGAACATTTTTCATACATTTGCACCATGGATCCAACAAGAGAGTATCTCCATCTCCCCTCCCTGACCTTCCCCTGCTGATGATATAACGTGGCCCTTTAGAGAATTAAGTAACTTCTGTTGCCTGCAACGTCCTATTTTAAAAAAGATGTCGTGAGTTACAATACATTAGGATCCTCAAGCCTGCAGGTGTTAGGGCAATTTTTCTTCACAATGTTTTCATCCAGAACTACCACTACTTCTTTAGAAACTGAGCACATGAAGTAAAGAAAACACAGGAATAGCAATGCTCCTCACTACTTTTTAAGGACACAATTGGAATGTTTATATAAGAGGATCAATTGGTTTGTCTGAAAAAACATATGGAAAAACAATCAACCAACCAAATAAACAAACAAAAAACCATATGGAAATGTAGTATTCTCGCCCACAAAGTAAGTGCTTTCAAATGTCGGGGTATCACAGAATAAGATTTATTTGGAGAAATATTGTTTGAAATAGCCTTAAAATCTCAGTGTATGCTTTTCATTTGTTGATTCCTAATTGCTTTTTAGAAGTTCATATATCAGCTGTTGTGAATAGTGCTACAATAAACATGAAGAGCAGGTATCTCCTTCCTTTGGATATACATCCAAGGGTGAAACTACTGTATCTTAAAGTAGTTTTAGTTTTAGGTGGTTGTTGTCATTGATATTAAAGTTCATTTATTTGTACTTCTAAGTCAGAGAGAGGAGAACCCCAAATGTGTCCCCATTCCATGATCTAGCCCCAGCTCCAGCCAGCCAACGTCACAGATATGTGCGTGTATCTAGCACATAGAGGGAACTGCTAGAAGGCGAACCCAGGACTTTGGGATGAGGGTTGAGTTACATTACTGCTACACCTCTTTCCAGCTCCATTTTTAGTGTTTTAAGGAATCATGATGCTGTCTTCCATAATGACCATGTTTTTGACATTCCTATCAACAGTGCACAAATATTGCCCCTTTTCCAACACTTGTCATTTGTTTTTTGGGGTAATAACCCTTCTAATTGGGGTGAGGTAATATCTTTGATTTGCATTTCCTTGATGATTACTGAAGGTCAGCATTTTTTTTTGGGGGGGGTATTCTTTGCAGAAATTTCTGTTTTAATTGTATTATTGTTATTATTATTATTGGTGATGAATTGTTTTTGAGTTCTTCATATATTTTGTTTATTCTATCCCTTGATCTGATCCCTTGTTTCATGTATAGCTTACAAATATTTTCTCCTATTCTTTAGGTTGGTGTTCACTCTGTTAATTATCTCTTTACTGTGCAGAAGCTTTTCAGTTTGATGTAATGCCATTGTCTAGTTTTGCTTTTGTTTCCTATGCTTTTGCGATTTTATAAAAAAATCTTTACCTATATCAATATCATGAAACATTTTCCTTCCCCTATGTCTTCTTTTATTAATTTCATAGTTTGGGGTCTTATACTTAAGTCTCTAATCCCTTTTGAGTTGACTTACATTTGATAAGAAATAAGGTTCTATTTTGTGTGTGTGTGTGTGCACATGAATGTCCAGTTTTTCTCAGCACCATTGAAGATACTAAATGTTGTTGGCACCTTTGTAAAAAATAATTTGGCTGTATGGTATATACTTAGTTGTTAATTCTTTCATCTATTCCAGTTGTCTATGTCTCTGTTTTGCCAGTGTCCTGCATTTGGGATTTCTGTAGCTTTGGAGTATTTTTTAAAATTGCTATTTATACATTTAAATGCTATACATCATTTAGACTGTAAAGAGACTTTACCTGACATGCTACAACTCAGTCCAGCCCAGTTGAGACCACTGTACACATCCTTGTCAACAGATACAAAACCTTATCTGTGTCCCACAAGTGCTTTGGAGTGTATTTTAAGGCCAAGAAGTGTGATACCTCTAGATTTGATCTTTTTACACAATCAAGATATGGAATCAATTTAAGTGTCCATCAATGGAAAAATGGATAAAGAAAATGTGGTAATATGCTCAATGTAAGATAATTCATTCATAAAAAAAAAGATGAAATGCTGTCATTTCAAGCAACATAGATAAACTCGGAGGAAACTGTGCTAAGCAAAATAAGCTACACACTAAAAGACAGTATGACATGTTTTCACTCATTCGTGAAAGTTAAATATTTTGTCACACAGAAGTGGAGAAGGAAATGGTGAGCTCCAAAAACTAGAAAGAGGAGAGAGTGGTGGAGCAGATTGTGAAAAATTGATTAACAGAGTCAAAATTACAGGTGGATAAGAGGAATGAGTTCTAGGGTACAAAAGAACATAAAACAATTTTAGTTACTATCAATTAACTATGTTTCAAAACCATTAGAAGGAAGAATTTTGAATGTTCACAACAGAAGGTAATAAAAAATGTTTGAGAAGATGGATATGTTATTTCCATTTTGATTATTAAACATTTCATGCATATACTGAATGATACGCTACATTCCATAACTATGTACAACTGCTTTTTAAGTCTGTGAGTTTTACAATGTATTTAAAGGTTTTAGCACCAAAACCAACTGTTTTATATTTACTCGTCTATTACTTTGGCGATATCACGTGGATATCAAACATTTATTGTAATGTATGTTAATAGGGGTGTTGGCATATTGAGTAGTGTACTGAATATTAAGTTTAATTATCTTTAACAATAGATAGCAGAATATGTCTCTGTTTAATATGTTCTCTAATTATGACAAAGGACAGCAATTATGTTATAATAAATCCCGTTAGAATAACATATTATAAATTATCAATAGCTATTCATATTGTTCCAAGAATACTTTAAAATAAGCAAATATTGCATGACCCACTGAAAACTGAGTTTGGCTCTTTTATTTTAAGAATTATTTTATTTAACTTTATTTATTTATTTTTATTTTAATTTGACCAGAGCATTGCAGAGTGAGAGAGGGAGAAAGTAAGAAAGCAAGATGCCAGGTCCGGAACTCAAACCACGGTTGGCAGTGTGGGAGTCCAGTGCCCTAATCACCACGCCACCTACCGGCCCCTGAGTCTGGTTCTTTTTAATTCCCTATCTTTTGCCTTTTGTGGAAAAAGATAAAAAAATAGAAATTCAGAACTAAACAAAAATGGTCAGAAATTATTCTGGATACATTAACCTTAATTAATAATTTTTTTGAAGTACATATTTTATAAATCGTTATTATGAAATGACATCTTTCATGCTTTTCCTTTTATACTGGTTATTCCTATATATCCCTACAACTGAAGAGTTAACTGTTTCATCCTTATTTACTTATCCCCTACAGTATTCAATATGTGCTGCACATTGATTATGACGGTAACGTCTTTCATGGTGTTTCAATCAAATTTTGACTTGTAACTGCTATACTGATAAGTGAAAGCCCTGTCTATTTTTCTTCAATCTTATACTTTAAATTGTCCTTTTGCGGCCAGCAGGTGGTGTGGAGACTTACTACATGGTCAGAGTCCAGAGACCAACGGCTTAAAAAACATGCCATGTTCCCTCATATTTGCTTGCCCAAATTCCCGAGAGGACAATGGAGAAGTGATTGTGGTGTGGCCATCCTCCCTAAGGGGAGATTTCTGTGTCTCTCTCTCTCTGGTGAGTATATGTGCTCTATAACAAAATTATTTTCAAAAATGTCCTCTGATCATATCAGTATAGCTTCTAATTTTATTTTAAAGATAGAAATTATTTTCTCTTTAAAATGTTATAACACTGTGGAAGTTATAGTCATAAATTTGTGAATGCAATCATTGACTTTTATAGCTAAAATAATGTTCTAAAGCTCAGATTATGTTGTACAAAGTATTCGAGGAATACGCTGGTGTGGGCAGTATAATGCAAGGGTTAACTGATAATTTAGGATTATTATTTTAGTCACAATCTGGTTCAAATTTCCTGTTCTAAAATCCACTTCTTTCTGTAATAGCTTCCTTAAACATCTGAAGCAGCTGCAACTGGGTTTGGGGAATTTGGGATAGTTGGTGTCTAAGCTCCTTATCGGATGACTCTGATGGAAGTAGAGAGCATTTGTATGCTGTTCTTTAGCATTTGTATGCTTTTCTTAGTGTGGGCTCAGCCACTGCTCTCTGCATCTGTCGGCCATCACCACTAATGGTGACCCAGTTGCCTCTGAGAGTAGAATAGAAGTAGTTTCTTATTCGTTTTCCTTAATCAAATAATTTTCTTCTTTATTCCTTGCTTTCGCTATTCCTATGGAAAAGTCTTAGTATGTGTCTATGAGTCTATTTTATATATATTATATATATTTAATGTGTATAGTATTATATATATATATAAATTTTATATATTTTTAATATATATGAAATAAATCCACATGTATTTAATTGATAATCTCTCTTTCATTTCTATCTTCCTTTGTTTTTTTACTCGGTAATGGCACCTGAATTTTTCTAGGGGTTGCTCACTTTTAATATGCTCTGCTGGTATGATTTGTTGAGCTTCATTACCATTAGTACTAATGTTGTTAAAATAAATTAAAGTAGCAGACCAGGCTTAGAGAATCCTGAGCAGACAAAAACAGCTCTTAAAGTTATCTAAACCTTGTTTGATTTGTAAACATATGTAAAACACCTTGAGCTGTTTCTTGTAAATGACTATAAAAAAATATTTTTTTAAAAAAAACTTAAGTTTATCTAATCAGAAGCAACCAAAAACCTATAGTTATACAACTAGGGACTTTCAAATGGGATAGACCAAGTAAGCCAGCTATAAAACTTTAACTAATCAAATATTTTCTTTGTTTTACTATGTCCATCCTAGAAAAATTTCCCTTCACATTGCTTGGTAGAGCTCTTGAATTTTTGTGTTCCAAATAAACTCTAAAAGTTTATTCTGTATAACATTTAACAATATATTTTTTTAAAACATCAACTATTGAATATTACCATTCATTATCTCTTAAAATATCACCTCTTCTGTTCTCTCTCTCTTACCATCTTCAGGTTTACTTTCAGTTTACTAATTCTTTGTTTTGTTTTGTTTAATATCGTGTTTAAATAATCCAGTACATTTAAAATTTTAGCCATTACGTATTTATTTCTAAGCTAATTTGGTTGTGTTTCAAAACATGCTTGGTTACTTTTAATAACCTATTTCTTACATGACAATATTTCTACATTTGTGTTGATCTCTAAGAATCCTTACTTGCTGGCTCACAATAAATTAAAATATGTATCTTTGAAAAGATTTTACAGGGGACCAGTAGATGGAATAATGATTATGTTACTGGACATAGTTGACTGCAGTTTAAGTCCCCGACTCAGTGGCTTAAAACTCAACGCAGGGTGTATGTGAGTTTGTGCCTAAAATCCCAAGAGGAGAATGGAAGGATTGTGGCATGGTCATCCCCCTACTGAGTAATTTCTCACTTTTGGTCTCTGTTTCTCTTTCTCTCTCTCTCCAAGTGCATGTGCTCTATAGTAAAAATCTCTCTCTAAAAAAAAAAAAAAATGAGAAAGAAAGCTTTTACAAAGTTTTTTTATTATTATTTTCAAGTGGGAATATGGATAAGTGCATTCTGTTTTTATAACATTGATGAAACAATTTATAGAGGTATAACTTGTAGATTATGATTGAACAAATTGGGCTCACTCAGGAACCTTAATATTATTTGTATAGAGCCTGATTTTGTTTTTAATATGAAGTTTGGGACTGGGATAGAGCAAGTGTTCAAAATTAGTCATACTTTTGTGATTCTGTGCATATATGCTTGGTCTCCTTCATTTAATCTTACTCATAAGGTTTGTTCTTATACAAAGTCTTTTTCTCCCCAAAAAGGATGAGATTCAATGAGGTGAGAGAAGGGCTACCTGGTATAGATTGGCCATCCAACCATACAAGAGTTCACATTTGGATTTTCCTTTGAAATTTTTTTATTGAAAAATACCTTTATTCTTGCTCAGTAATTGGGATTTTCTGGCCCTTTGTGACCTGCCTACATGTATAAATCTTAGAATGTATAAAAACTTCCGTTAGGCTTAATTTCCTGAAAAGTGCTGAATTTAGAGTGTGTTAATGCTCTTGTGTTTTGAATGATAAAATGTTTGAATGATAAAGCAGAAAAAGAAGGCCAAAGATCATCGGTGATGCATCTGCACTGAGCCAACGAGGTCTTTTTCCATATCCTTTGTGGCTTATTCTCAGGTCTGGACCATATCAACCTGGACATAAAACCAGACTGAGGTGGGAAAGTCAGGCCATCAGAATGCTATAATTTGGGGTCCATTTAGTATAGCAGAACAGAGTTAAAAAGAGTTTTCTTGTATCTCTCTAGAACTTTACCTTGAATTTAAAGGCCAGTGTCCCAGGAAGAAAATATTCCTTTGTTTTCTCTTTTCTTTTAACCTATGACATCTTAAAGATCTACAGGGAAATAATTCGCCTCTTCTAGAACAAGATTTATAGTATTGTGAATCTTGTGACCACTTTCTCCTTTTATGCCTCTAAATACCTAGATGCAATACCTTGTAAAAGCCATCTCACTGGAAAAATCGAGAGCCCATGCTGGGAAATCAGAGTCTTGTCTGGTAATTTATTTATTGTGTTCTTTCTTATAAATATCACTCTATCAATTCAATTCACAAAGGAGAGTTTTCCCTAATTTTAAACGAATAGAAAATAGATCATAAAATTTGATGCATTGGGTAAATATTATGGAACCACAGTTAGAGAAATAAATTATTACTTGTGTTTGTATTTCATGTTTTCAGTTCAGTAAATTCCTTTTCTCCTACAATGCAGCTGTACCATACATTAAAATATATTTTGGTGGATCAGCAGTAGGTGTAATGGTTGTCACTGAACTCCCGTATAGCTGACCATGGTTCAAGTCCCAGGCCAAGTGGCTTAAATTCACACCATGCACATCTGCTTGTGTGCCTAAGATTCTGAGAGGAGACTGAAGGAGAAGGGATTGGTGTGGCCATTATATATATATATATACACACATATATATATATATATATGTATATATACACTTTGGTAAGGACTCTAGTGCTAAATAGTGGTCAATGGTCAATGTAATAATGGGCAATATAAGCATCATCAATAGAATCATATGGGGAGCATTGCCTGACTCCCATCTCCAGGGACTGTAGTTTACTTCATTTCGGAAACTGGTTGGGCACATAGCGACATGGACACGATAATATGCAGACAAGATTAAGAAAAGCTCATATTATAATTGAGTACCTACATTTTGCTTATTATTCAATCCTTCAGACCTAGTCTCCTGTTTGGTGTGGATAAGTGCTCCATAAATGTGTAATTTCAGCTAAATGGGTAACATAGCAGTGATTTTTTTTAACACAGTGACAAATGCTAAATGTGGGGCAGAATGAAAACACAGAACCCCTCAGAGCTGCCTACACAAGGGAACTGCAACTTCTCATAGTCTCTTGCCTAGAGGTATCATGAGAATAATTATGGACATCGCTGAATATTGAGAAAATTTTCCATTTGACATTGTCCTAGGAGATGAGAAAAGAAGCTAGAGGTCAATGAGGGATGAGCAGCAAATTTCATCACCTTATTTTGACCTATTGCCAGATTGAGAAAGAAGAGAAAGATTTTTACCCCTGAAGGAGGGACAGAAACCAACTAAGGTTCTATAATTTCAGTTCTCTTCTTACTGGAGGAGGAGTACAATCACTGAGACCAGTCCTGAGACTCAGAAACACAATAGCTGTTGAAGACAGAGTATAAGAAAGACTAGCCTTTCACCTAACCAGGTTAGCAGGCAACGAGCAGCAAGCACCAACAGTCTACTGCTGGGGAAACAAAACAAATGCAGACAGAAAGAGAGAGACAAACCCATTTTCAGAAGCAGCACACAGAGAAGGTCATTAAGGAAAATTCTCCAGTAAGCCAACCATCATCTTAAATGTTAACAATGAAGTATTTAAAGTGAATGGTGTCCTGATACAAAACTCAAATTCATTCAATTATTGAGTAAATTCATTCAATTTCCCACACTAACATTCAAGCACAATATACATGCACACTTCTAATAATAAATAAAGAGTAAAAAATCTTACACTAAATTATGAGATAGATGTTTGAGCAATTGGACCGAAAATATAAAATAACTATGATTAATGTGTAAAAAGCTGTACTGGAAGCCTTGTCCAGAATGTAGGAGCAGCTGGGAATTTAAGCAAAGAACTAGAAGCTATAAGAAAGAATCACATAGAAATACTAGGAGAATGGTAGCAGAGATGAAAAGTGCCATTTATGGAACAGGCTGAGCAGTAAACTTGAAGCAGCTGAAGAATCATTTAACATAGATAAATAGAAATTACTGAAACAGAAACACAAAGAAATAAGAGTAAAAAAAATAGGCAAGCCCACTAGCAAAATGACAAAACTTAAATGATTGAATTGTAAGATATGCGGATTATTCTCATTAAGTTGTCAGAGAAAAAGAACTGTGCAAAAATATCAATTTAACACACTTGTAAATAGAATCCTAGAATTAGAAGAGAGAATACAGTAGAAAATAAATTTGGGCATGTAGGATCAAGAGACTTTGGAAAATAATGAATGAATCACACCATGGTTCAAGAAGCTAAGTGATTTAGAGACAAATATCAACCTATACATACATGTACCTCTACACATATAATATTTAAACTGATGCACACTAAGGATAATGAGAAGACCTAAAGGCACCTAGAGAATAAGAGATATACTATATAAAACAGAATATTAAGTCAGAGTATGATGGATTGACACCTCCAAAATGAAGAAACAATAATAAAGTCATAGCCAGCACAGAATTATGTATAAAGTAAAAATATCATGTACCAAAAAAGTAGCAAATTTTTCTGACAAAAACATAGAGAAGTTATTACCAAGAGATCTGCACTATAAAAATGTTAAAAGAAATGCATCAGAATGGAGGGGAAGGGATTGTGGCATGGCCATCCCCCTGAGAAGTAATGTCTCATTTTCTGTCTCTGTCTCTCCTCTCTCCAGTATATGCACCTATCCTATAGCAAAAATCTCTGAAAAAAAAAAATAAAAAAAGAAAAGCAAAAAGAAGGGTGTCAGACAGGCAGAATATGATATTGTATAGAAATGTAAATCTACTTGGAAGATGGGGCTGTGGCTAAGGCTGAAAATAAGCCCTGACCCTAGATCCCTGGCTAGGTAGGGGGCTTCAGAGTTGTTTGCTTAAGAGGCCTGCACTTCCCTGTCCTATGTTGGGGAAGGAGAGACGTTCCTGCACAGCAAAAACAAAACAAGAAAACAACAATAAAAAAGAAAAAACAAAACAAACAGCAAAAAAAAGTAATTAGTGTGAATTGAGAACCCTTAGAATAGGAGACTATATTTGTAAACTCTGACTCAGATAAGGGACTGATAACCAGAATACACAGGGAACTCAAGTGGTTTACCTAAAAACAACGATCAACCCAATTAAAAGATGTGAAAATAAGACATACGAACAGCCAAAAAGCATATAAAAAAAGTGCTTTACATCCCTCATCATAATGGAGGTGCAAATCAAATCTACAATGACATACCACCTAATCCAAGACAGAACGACAAAGATTAAAAAAAAAAAAGATTAATACTGGCAAGACTGTGGTGAAAAGGGTACTCTCCTACACTGTTGGTATGTTGGTGGGAATGTAAATTAGGACAGCCACTGTGGAGAACAATATGTATGGCCCTAAAGACACAGATAAAACTACCATATGATAAAATTCCACTCCTATCTATCTAAAGGATAGGAAAATGCTCAGTTCAAAAAGTGTTTGCACATCTGTTTATTACAGCATTATTCACAAATTCTAAGACATGGAACCAGTCCAAACGTCCATGAACTGAAGAACGGATAGAAAAAGTGTGGCACATATACACTATGGAATATTACTCAGATGAGACCCCTGTATTTGAAAGAAAGTGGAAGAATATGGAAGATTTACTACTGAGTGAAGCAAGCTTGGCTATGAAAGAGACATTGTATGTCTCCACTTAATATATTCTGAAGGTCTGTACTCTATGGCGAAAACTGAAAAATTAGAGAACATAGAAGTAGGGAAAATGGTTGTGGATATTGGAGACAGTGTGAGAGGAGGATGAGAGATGGGGGATGAGAGGAAGGGAATCAAGAAAAAAAGGCAAGACATTTAAGGGACACAGAAATGGAGGATTATCTGTTCATGATAACATGTATGACATCTTTAATACACTGCTGTGCAGTGTATTCATGTTGGGAAAACTCATTTTACAAGCTGTAGTGATGTACAATGATTGAATGTAGAAAATAAATGAAAAAAAATATATATATATTTGCTATAGGGGGCATGTGCTTGCCAGAAAGACAGAGAGAGAGAGACAGAGAGACAAAAAGCGAGAAATCACCCCTTCAAGGGAGATGGCCACGCCACAATCCCTTCTCCTTTCTCCTCCCGGAATCTTGGGCACGCATGCACACATGCCCAGCATGAGATTAAGCCACTGGGTCCGGGACTTGAACCACAGTTGACTACATGGGAGTCCAGCAACATAGCCATTGTGCTAACTGTTGGTTCCATAAATTAAAATAATTTTTTTAAAGCCGAAAAAAAAGGCAAAAAAATGTGAATCTACAAAAAGAACTGAAGTTTGAGAAATTAGAACTACAAATGGCTGATGAGCAGTACCTAGTACTTGTCTCCATTACACACACACAAAAGAAAACAACAGATAAATACCCTTTGAGAGGAATATCTAAGGAGGAACGTTAGAATTCACCAGACATGTCTGAAGCAGTCTGAAATATCAAAACACTGGTGAACAGTATAGAGAGGGAAGCAAATCATCTGGCCAAGATAGCCTAGTTGGAGTTGGGAGAGAAAACTCACTGCTGGGAAAGGGTGAGAAAACATTCCTAAACAGCCCTTTTTACCACCATAAAAAAGAGCTTTGCTGGCTACCTAGGGGCTCAGCAGTTCTCAGTTTCAGTGCTTATATATGGAATTACCTGAAATCCACGTGGCTGTATAACTTTAGGACTGAAAGTCTTTCCTTCAGGGTAACTCTAGACCCCTACAACCCACACTTCAACAATTTTGAGAACAGAGTGACTGGTAGAGTGAAAATTGCCCTGGGGACTAATACCTCCTGGGTCTCCACATCTCTGAGAACCCACAGAAATCTCACCAGTTTCACAGAAATGGCTGCAACTAGACTTTTCAGTAGGACTGTGACCCTGCACCCAAACACACACAGTACCACACACTCCAGAGCATAGACAAACCAGTACAGCAGGAAGACTGCTCCTTGGCACTGCTGATTGCTGCTCCTGAATCCAGTGCCTGCTGCAACTTCAGCACTTACGTCACTCCCGTTTTCCACAAGAGTTGCCAGCTACCTGCTGCCTACCACAGTTCTAGTGCATGGGCCCCCTTTGCCACAGGAGTCTCTGAGGTTCTGCCAGCTGACACTCCTGTTGCTTTGTGTACCTATTCCAGAGAGTTCCAGCCAGTACCTGTGACCTATAACATTACTCACCCAGGAGTTATCAAAAAGGCAAGACCTAGCCTGGTACTGGTGTAGCAAACTAGGCTACCATAGTTGGAAGCACTGGCAACTGTGGGTTTTGATACTTGGGTCAGCTTGAAAACAAGTCAGGTGTGTGCAGCATGCCAAGGCCTTGAGAAGCTGGCGGGCTGTGGAAAGGCAATAGTACTGAGTTGAAACTATCAAGGAGGTTTCTCTCTTTCTCTTTCTCACTTTCTAATGTGTGCCCATGCAGTCTCTATTAGAATAAAATAAATAGTACACACACACACACACACACACACACACACACACACACACATGTTGGCAGTGATGCAGGTAAATGGAATTTTTTTACACTGGTGCCAAAGTAATTAGCACAATAATTATGAGAAACAATATGGAGAGTCCTCAGAATGCTAAATATAGTATCTATAAATGATTCCAACAATTCTACTATATATATATATATGAATATATACATGTATACATATGCATATATGTATACACACACAACATTAATCAAAAGAAAGCTTTCATGGCTATAATATCATAAAAAGTGGAGTCAAAAAAAAGAAAAAGAAAAAAGATTTATCAGAGAAATAAGACTATTTGAAGATACCTTAAGAAGTTGAATAAGTTTATGGAAAAGGAATTACAGTACAACTTTGTCTTGGTGCAAAATTTTGTTTCTTAAATCCATGAACTTTTGGTGTATCCTTCATATTTAACAAAGAAAAGTTTAGGTATGGATAGCTTCACTTATCTAAATATTCCCAAATATCTACTAAAATGATAATACCTAGGTTAATTGTTTTATCTTTTTCAAAATTAGAACACTTCTCAACTAGTTTCTGGAGGGCAATAATACCTTGTCATCAGACAAAGACATATACAAGTCTTTCCTCAGAATTGTCATGTCGGGAATAAAGGGAAATCACAAGATTATCTCTCAGGAGAAGCAGGGAAAGTAAAGTTGCCAAAGTTCAACATTCATTTATGTTAAAACTATCCACAAACCTGGAGTAGAAGCTGACATTCTTCACCTAATAAAGAGGAGCTATGGGAAAAGGTATACTGAGTCTTTCATTGTAGTTCAAAAACAAAGCAGAGATGTTTGTTCCTGGGACTTGGATATTATGCATGTGGTGCTTTTCAATGTAAAAGTGGGGAAAAAAAAGATAAAAGTTCCCTAGCCATAGGCTACGTGATTTCTACATAGAAAATGCCAAGTAACCTATTTGAAATGTTATGAAATCTAATAATTAGCTTCAGCAATTTCACAGAATACAAGGTCAATACACAAAATGTATTGTATTTCTACAAACTAGTAATGGATAATTATAAATTGAAAGTAAAAAAAAAAGAAGACCACTTACAATAGCATTAAAAGCATCATATATGGAATAATCTGAAAAAAATGTATGTGATGCCTTTTTGTAAAAATCTATAAAAACAGTTTGAAAGAAATGGACAATTCTAAGAGATATCAAAACGAAATATAATTTGACGTTAATTAGAAGGTCCCATCAATAGTAGCATTGGCTCCCATTCTCCTAAGACTTCAAAAATCCTTTTATCATTTTTCTTCTCTCTGAATATGGTCCTAACAGAAAACTCTTGACTATATGCCTGTTGGTGCAGTCTCATTGAAATCAAATTGGATTATGTTTGAAGGAAAAATAATAGTCCATAAAGGTGAATTTTCCCTTCTAATGACTGATCAATTTATTTTAGATAAAACTGAGTATGAATCAAACTGAGCATGTGTTTTTTCAAAAAAAAGGATAATAATCATAAAATATATGTACTATGTACACTGCCACTGTAGTTTCACTTGTAGCATTTTCAAATACCATTTATATGAAGGTAAAAAATGTTTGACTTTTATTTAAATGCAGATTAATTACCCAAGACAGAAAAATCATGCTTCCTACGTTGTTTGGCATTTGTTTAATTTTGAAAATTATTTGAATGAATGCCTTATTTCCCAGAAAAAGTTATTTTGAAAATTTTATACACTTTGTATATTTATTTAAATGATTTGATGATTCACCTATTTATAGTTTTAGCTTCTATAATACAAAGTTTGATATTTTTTTTTTTCCATATTTTCCTGTCGGCGTCCGCCCCAGGGCTCGGGTCTGGCTGAATCATGATCAGAGGGCTGCTGGTGAGGAAGAGAAAGAGGACTAGAAAGAGAAAGCCCTCCATCTTGCCAGGACCTGGGAATTGGAAAGAATGAGACAAAGGGAGAGAGTAGAAATGGACAAAGGCAGCCTGAGCCTAGGTAGCCCAAGCAACTTGTGCCGCCCAGACTAACAAGGAGATATTACACATGTATGTTTCATAATACTTCATAGATTGGTTGCCAGGTTACAGACAATAAGAATCAATTAGCAAATCTATGAGGGCTTAGTCATACCAGGCCAGGTGTATCCCTTGGTGATAATCCCATCAAGAGAAAAATCTCATCTTCTTTTCTAATGCAGAGAACTAGCTGTTAGGTGTGGGGAAGGAGCTAAAGAACTTCTCTATAAGGAGTGCACCACCACACCCAGAGAAGTCTAAAGAACCTTTCAGATGCAGAGCAGGGATTGGATTTTACTAATTGGGGTCAAGATGTTTTTTGAAGTCCATCAGATGTGTCTGTTGTAACCCCTTAATTTCCAGCCTTGCTCTGTCTGCAGCCAAGGTCAGGGAAAGACAAGTTACAAGGTTCTGCCAAACCCCAAAAGAGCTGGTGGTGTTTCCTCAGCACATGTCCCCACACCTTAGATTCTCTCTCTTAAACATGTCCCCACATTTTCCAAATGTATTATTGTTATTACACTTTTATTTTCTCTCGATCTGACCTAATTTTGCAGCTCTTTATTACTGTTTTGTATGTGTACTCCTGTATATGTTGTCTCAAATCTTTAGTATCAACCTATAGTTTCAGACTATCTATTTCTAATTAGTTTTTCTGAAGATAATGTATATGGCATCTGATTTCACTGAGACTATTACATAATTAATTTGTGTTTAAAATTTAAATTTGGTGGTCAAATCTTATGATACAGGCTATTCTGTTTAATTTGTGATTTTCTTTTCTTTCCTTTTGTTGTTGTTGTTGTTAGTTTGCTATAGGAAGTGTGCACTAGCCAGAGAGACTCTCTGAGACACAGAGAGAAAGTGAGGAGATCACTTCCTGGGGGATGGTAACACTGTAATCTCACCTCCATTTTTCTTTCAAGATTTTGGGCATGCATGCGCACATGCCTGGCATGATATTCAAGCTGATAGGTCTGAGATTTGAACTGCTAGGTCTTTGATTCTAATCATGCCATTGGCCATGTGGGATCTAGTGCCTCAACCTTCACACCATCTGCTGGACCTAAATTGTGTTTTTGTTTTTTAACAATTTTCTAGTTATTTCATCCACCTCATACTTCTATGTGGGTATCAACTTCCAGACTGGTGAATGTACCTTTCCAGGAGGCTGTTCCAAAATACAGAGCGTAACCTTTCTCTGGTATGATAAAGGGAGATGCTGAAGGTTCTAGACTGCAGTTTCACCACTTCTTGGTTGCCTGCCCTCCCACCTCCATGCACATACCAGGTAATTCTGCCTTAGAGAAACTTCTTCGATTTCAGATGAGGTATTTCTTCAAGATAATACAAATACTTAGTAAGTTCTCACACATTTATTTATTTATTTATTTATTTATTTATTTAGGAGAGGTTTTGCTATAGAGCTCATGCGCTCATCAGAAAGACAGATACAGACAGAGAGATAGAAAGTGAGAAATCACCCCCCAGGGGGGATGGCCACATCGCAATCCCTTCTCCTCCATTTTCCTCTCGGGATCTTGGGCATGCACGCACATGCACCCAGCGTGAGTTTAAGCCACTGAGTCTGGGACTCGAACCGCAGTTGACTACTTGAGAGTTCAGCAACATAGCCATTACACTAACTGCTGGTCCTGAGTTCTCACACATTTAATAGGCTAATATGTTTCTTTCCAATTATTTCCATGTACTGTATCTTGTGTTTTGTCATTTCTAGATTCTTGAACTATGCCCAGAGCATAGGAACAGAACTGATATATGCTTCACCATCATAGAATGAGTACTACATGAATAAAGTGAGTGGGCTGGCCTAGTAATTATGATTTATTCCAGAAAATGTTTGATTATCAATATAAAATAATTAAGATATTGGGACCAAGTAGGTGGCATGGTGGTTAAGGTGGCTGGATCCTGGAGACTAGATGGCAGGATTGCAGTGATGCTCTGTCATGAATTGAAAAGTAGTTTGTCTAAGAGCAGGTTTTAAAAGCAATTTCTTTTGGAACACCTATTTTGGTACCACTTAAGAAGCAGTTGCTGACAATTACATGTATGGTAATAGATCCTTGATTAAGCCAAAGTACAGTATATTCTGGATGAGTAATCACATTTTATATGCTGTGCTGATGTACAGTGAATGAATATAAAATAAATAAATTTAAGATAAAAAGGAAATTAAAAAAAGAAGCATCTTGATTTATCTTGGCAGTAGCAGCAATAAAATGGGTGATATTATGGACATCTATCTTGAAACATTTCCTTCTGAACCCAAACAAAACCTTATATTGTGTGTGTCATGAACCTTTGTATTCTCTTCCAGACGACTATAACTGGAAAGTGGAGCTTTCTGTGACATCTGATGGAAGGACAATAGTATGCTACCAGCTGTCTGTGGAGATTCCTTATGAATGCACAAAACCTATCACGCGACCAGACCCTGTGCATAATAATGACTAAACAAAAGATCAAGTGCTGAAAACCAGATTAGATCAAGGACCCATGATACAACTTCAGCAAAATGTTCTTTACTACCAAGCAACTTTGGTATCCTCACAGACGGTACTAGAGACATCCTAAGAAACTGGCTCCTCTGAAAGACAGATGGTATTGACTTTTGCAGAGGAATCAGAGAATCATGTCCTCATTCATTATTTGCAAAAATCCAGTGTAGTATATTCACTATATAATAAATAATAATACTAATACAATTTCTTTACACACACACACACATATATATATACTTTTAATAGCATGACTGAATCCCACATGGTCAACTGTACTTTTCAAGTCCTGGACCCAAAAGCTTGAATAATATCCCAGGTATGCATGTGTGCATGTCAATAAATCCGAAGATGAGAATGGAGAAGGGATTGTGGTGTGGTGATATCCCTGGTTGATCATATCTTAATTTCATTCTCTCTGTCTCTGTTTCTTTCCAGTAAGTGCTTGTGCTCAATAGCAAATTATATTTTTAAAAATACCAAAAACAATAAGATATAAATGTGGTATTACTAGACAGACAGCTATGACGAAGTGTGAGGTGAGTTAAAATACAGTAGCATGCAAACACATGCTGTGTGGAATAGTTCAGAGTAGATGTTCATAAATAATTAGTGCCTTAGTGAAAATCTCTTTTAATGAACTATGTATGCACTTGTCACAATCTCCTTCTCTCTCTTCTGCCAGGTCTGTATTCTCTGGTACTAAATGGCCTTCACATCCTTATTATGCACACAAGTAATTCATTACCTTCATTTTTTGTATAAGAACTGACGTTTGGTAGGTTCAATTTAAACCAAAAAAACCCCAAAAGGTGACTGCTTTTCTTAAATCCATCAGCTGCTATAAGCTTCTCAGATGAAACTGGGCATTCTTACCTGTTAATTAAAATGTGATTAACTATTTTAAAACTACTTTTTGATGTAATGATATATGTATACCACAACCCTTCATTTCTCAAGAAATAGAAAACTTTATTATACTGACCAAATATCTTTAGTTTATGGCAATAAAAACATGCAAGCATTGAGGTTCTCATATGTGAAGAAAAATACATTGACCTTTGGAAATATTTAATTGTGCCAATTGCCAAAGGATCCTTGACAGTAAAGTTATATTATAAATGGTAAACACTTGTCAGAAGATGTTACTGTAGTCTCAGAATATTCTGGTATTGATAGTTTTAGAAAAATCATTTTTTCGAGGCTTAATAGAGATAAGCAATTGAGTAGGTAATAAAATATCATGTTCCTCTTGAGAGAAAGGAGAGCGATTATCAATGTTTAGTATTTCACAAGTTTGGGGAAAATGCAGTTACTGAATACTATTAGACTTTGCCTTTTCTACTGCTCAGAACATAGCTGGGAATTGGGAATTATGCTTGGGAATAAGCTCTTAAGCACATGTTGTAGTGTGGGATAAAGTTCTTACTTGGATGAGTGATGTTCATTCAACTAGAGCTGATTTTAGAGGGATAGAATATAGGCTGGCAGATTTCTGTGAGACACTCATAACCTTTCTGTAAATGTGCTGCCTTTATTTTTTCTATCAAATGCATGCTGGGGTTTCAAAAGGTATTATTCATAAATAGGATATAGTTCCTCAAAAGGGAAAAAAAAAATCTAGCACATAGCATACTGACCCCTGGGAAATAAAGCACCAAATCATTTTTCCTTTAACTCCAAAGGAAGCCTACATTTTTTTATCAGTCACTTTTTCAGAGGAAGAAATCACTAGAGTTTCACCATCTATCTCTGTTTCTATTAGCTTGTCAATTTGGTTTGAGTTTTCATCAGAGTGGGATTAACAGCTGGAAGGAAGAGTTGTTTCATCCAAACATTCACCAAGGGGCAAAGAGAAAAATCTATTAAAGTTGACATAGGACAATGCACTTATTCAAGGAGACACTTTGAACATTTTTAGTGGAAAGGCAAGTTTTGTAAAAAAAATTGTACAGACAACCCCCACAAATGTAGGAGTTAAGATTCTGTTTCATTGAAAAAAGCAATCTAAACAGAATAAGGAAGAACAACAAGCTCTGTCTACATATATTATTAATTAAGTAGTTCATATAGGATCCCAAAGGAAAATGCAACAAGATTTCCCAGGCCGTTAGTGTCAGAATCTAGTGTAAAATAATTACACATAATAAAAGATCAATATTACTCCTGGGTTAGTGGGTGGGAGTGAAAAAAAAAAAAGGGTCTAGGGATTACAATGGCTATGTCACATGTTATTCATAGTTCTAAAAGATATAGTTGAAATAAATATGGTGAAATATTAGCATGCAATAATTTGACTAATGACAAAGGAATGCTTTATTTATTTCTGTTTTTCTATATATTTTATCATTTTCTTTAGCAAAAAATAATGAAAATTATATTTGTCACATGAGAGAAAAATTTAAAAATCAATTTTATTGATTTCCATCAAGTATAACATTTTTATAGATTGAAAGTATTGTCCAATTGAAGTATAAATTAATGGATTATAATTACATAGAATATAACTTACATGATTATTTATATTTGATAACACCAATTGCATACTTGTACTGTGAAAATAAAGTTCCTTCAGGTAAAGATTTGGATATAATTCCTGTGTTAAACATAATATC
>NW_006159523.1:1053012-1102982 GCF_000334495.1 Tupaia belangeri chinensis | reverse complement strand
TATAAATTATCTGTAATTAGGAATGTAGTAGCAGTAAAACCAAAATAGCAGTATTAAAAGTGTGTCAGGTACTGATCATCTGTTCTTTCACAGTAAGTGTTTTAACTTGAAGGAATTTTAGGGCAGGGAATGACAGGTGGTGTGGTGATTAAGGGTGCTGGAATCCTACATGACCAACTGTGCTTCAAGTCCTGGACCTGGTGGCTTGCTTTCTCACTTTCTGTCTCTCTCTGTGTCCCTATTTGGTCAAATTAAAATAAATAAGTAAAGTTAAAATAAAATAATATTTTTTTAAAAAAGAATTTTAGGAACCAGCAGTTGGCATAACGTCTATGTCACTAAACTCCCCCATGTGGTCTACCGCAGTTTGAGTCCTGGACCTGGTGGATTAAACTCATGCTGAATTCCTGTGTGTGCGTGTCCAAGATCCCGAGAGGAGAATGGAGGAGAGGGGATTGTGGCGTGGCCATCCCCCTGGGGGGTGATTTCTCACTTTCTGTCTGTCTTTTTTTCAGGCAAGCGAATGTGCCATATAGCAAAAACCTCTCAAAAAAAAAAAAAAAAAAATTAGGGCAACTAAATACACTCTTGTAAATTTTAAGATTTATCTTTACTATTTTATCAAAAGTCTCCTTTCTCTTAGTCTATTTGGGGTAAACTGACTCATCTTAAGCGATCAGTCAAGCAGGCAATGGGATATCTTGCTTCACGGGAGAGAAAGGAGAAGGATTATTAGTGCTTAGTATTCTGCATGTCTGAGGAAAGTACAACTCCTCAATTACCTTTGCCTGCAAATGTTGCCCATTTCTCCATGAACATATTCAAATACTACTAATATGTGAAAACACTTAATGGAATAATGGTTATGTTGCTAGACTCCCACATAGTTGACAGTGATTTAAGTCCCAGACCTGGTGACTTAAAGCACTCTGGCCACGTGAGTGCAGCTATGGAAGTAAACAAACAAAAGGCACACAGATCAGAATGGTAGGAATCAATTCACAGAAAATAGTGTTGTACAGAAGCCACCAGAATTTTCAGGAAAGACCCCAGATGCAAAAGGAAAATGTACTGAAGTGGCTGCATTCAAAGGCAATATACAGAAATTCAAAATAATCTATATAATAATAGTAAGCAGCTGGAAGTTGAAATAAAACAGCATCAGTTTAATAACTCTAAAACATGAGCTCCTAGAGACAAATCTAACAAAATGCATACATACTGATGGGCTGTTAATCACATGGCATTTATATGAGAAATCAAAGAATAACATACATTCATAAATAATAAATTGAATTAAATCGTTTAAGACATCAGTTCTCTCCGGATTCATCTGTATTTTAAATACACTGTTAATCAAAATACTAAATACATCAAAGAGTTAAACATTGAAGTTATATATATATATATTTTAAAGTTATAAGTATTAACATAGAAATGAACTCAGAGATAATTTGTAATTATTTTTTCTAGCACTTGTGGACTTAAAAATAAAAATACCTAAGAAGTTCAAGAAAATAAAGGAAAAGTTTGACAAAACTGATAAGTATATCAATAGACAATAAGAATTTATGCTGAAGAATTAATATAACTGAAAAAAATCACAATATTTAAAATAGAGAATGCATTGGATATAGTAGAAGACAGTATTTGCACGTTCAAAAGCAAATGACTAGAAAATATCCTAACTTAAGCATGGAAGAGAAACAACAAAATAACAGAGGTAAAACATATGTGGGCATAGTCATGAGGGGTAAATTATATATGTAATGTGCATTAAAAGGAGAAAATACAGTGACTGAAGATATATTTGAAAGTATATTGCTGATAGGCCAGCTTGTGGAGTGGTGGTTAAGGCAGTAGATCCCAAAGAGCAGAATGCATGGTTTGAGTCTCAGCCCAATTGCTTAAAAAACACTCAGGACATGTGTACTTATGTGTCCGAAATCCGGAAAGGAAAAATGGAGGAGAAAGGATTGTGCATGTTGGCACAGCCATATCCCATAGGGGTACTTTCTCACTCTTCACCTCTCTCTGTCTCTCTTTAGTGAGCACACATGCCCTTAGGCAAATTTAGGAAAAATATATTGGCTGAGCTATTTTGAAAATCATCAATGACATCTACTCAAATAATCAAGCCACTTATTGGAGCTCATAAATAAATATCAATAATTATATCTGGATACATATTAGCCAGAGAAAAAAGAGACATAATTCTGTTTTTAAATTAGTTATTTTTATTAGAAAAAAGATACACTATCATGTATAGTTTTCAAATATTGCTACATTTGATCTTTCATAATTTGATAAAGTTTTCATGAAACAATCTGTAGACCAGGTTAATGGACAAATAACACTGTTGGGCAGATACGATTGTCCTAAAAATAAAGAAAGATAAATAATTTTTAAAAGCAGTTTGAGGAAAAAAGATGTAGTATCATTTATATGTAAAGATAAACTTTATAAATGGCTTCAAAGAAATTATGTAATCCAGGATTTTGTCTTACTCTAAGTGCCAAGATGGGAAAAACAAAACCCCCTAAAGCTACACATAGCTAAAGGATATTAATGAAGCTGTTAAAACAAAATAGTTTAAGACAACATTTCTCCTCAAATATTTGTATATGTTAAAATGTAATCTATATACAAAATGACATGAAAAAATATTATAAATATGCTAACAACTTCTATTAATATTTCCAGGTATATATTAATGAAAAGAATAGATTCATTTATAGGATGTATATAAAATATTTTTCTTTAAATATACACCAAACAATAGTTTAAAAGTAAAATGATTGGAAATACTTATCATGTTACTTTAGGCCAGAGAAAGTCATTATGTTTCATACCATAATCCTTATGGTTTCAGAGAATGCATATTATCATATTTATTTTTCAGAGTCCATCAACTGTAGGTCCATACAAAGTAAGTAATCAATCCTTTTAAATAAATAAATGATTGATTCCATTATTGACTGTTTGACAGGATGGGTTCTTTTTATATAATTTAAGTAATGATGCTCCATTAAAATTCTCTAAATAGTTAGATGAAAGTCTCTTTAAGTACTTTATTTTTTTAGAGGAAATTTTTATATCTTAAAAATAGAATTTGAAAGTCATCACTGAAGACACCTAACTGGATGATTTATTTATATGTGTATTTCACACAGACACCACACACACACACACACACACACACACACACACACACACACATATATCCACTATATGTATAAAATAAATACTATATATAAAATATATACTAAATACATAACCATTTACTCATAAATTCTAATGAAGGTAGGTAGTTCTTCATTTGTATAAGCCTAAAGTTTTGCCCAGTCTAGTGTTTGTTTTTTATTTTGTTTTTAATTGTCAGAGGGTATATGCTCTCTCTAGAGATTCACAACACCTCCCAATGGGGCATGGCCATGTTTTAATTCCTTCTACTCCCTTTTTGTTTATCCCGTTGAGATTAGTGTCATACCGCAATTGCTACTTCATTTCTCCATCCTTTTGCTATATGTACCTGTAATGGTTTCCAAGCCCCTAGTCTGTGGTTTGAACTGCAGTAAGCCAGGTGAGATTCAACTTCCTTAACCACTAGGCTATGGGATGGCCCAGCCCACACTCAATTTTAACAAATAAATAAATAAATAACAGGCTCTTCTAAGAGACCTAGGTATGCCCACTGTAAAATTAAACATACACTGACACTTCACTAGATTGAGAATTCTTAATCTGCTGTGGATTGTTACTGACTCAAAGACAAAAACTGTCACATTCATTTTTATACTATGAAAACCGAATATAAAATTTTAGCATACTATTGAAAATACTGCTTGAAAATAGACAACCTTTTATATCAAATTATCTAGACACCTTTACACTCTACAACATGTAGAAAACAAATCATGACTTTTATAGAAAATAACACATTCTGAAGTAAATGGTCTCTTACTGTACAGCTTAATATTATAAATCGACTTGAGCTATGTGTGGTTAAATATGGCAACAGAAAGCATGACTTTTGAGTGACTTCTCTCTAACTAATAAATATAACAATAAATCTAAGTGTTAACTTCTTTCAATTAAACAAAAATTGACTCAATATCTTCTTCTAGAATTGTTTTATTTAAGTTTATTTATTTGAATTTGAGAGAGAGAAAGAGTGAGAAAGCAAGCCATCGGGTCTGGGACTTGAACCACTATTGGCCATGTGATAGTCCAGCATTCTTAACCATCACGCCACCTGTGGCCCTTAACTCAAAATCTTGATGTAACAAGTTTAGTCCTCTTTAACTTTTCAGATAAGTTCTATATTGCCCTAGGTGCTACAATGGAGAGCTCTTCATAATCATTCTCTATATAGAAGTATTTCCACATGTATCCATATACACACACACACACACACACACACACACACACACACATTCTGCTATAGTTTATGTACTCTTGCCAGAGAGATATAGAGACAGAAAGAGAGGAGAAGGAAAGTGAGAAATTACCCTAAAGGGGGATAACCATGCAGCAATTCCTTCACCTCCACTCTCCTCTGGGAATTTTGGGCATGCACATATGCGCCTGGGATATTTTTTAAGCTGCAGGGTCCAGGACTCAAACCATGCAGTCAGACATGTGGAATCCAGCCTGCCCTAACCATCATGCCACCTCCTTATATAATCATTCTTAGATTATCCATTTGATATTATTTAAGAAAATGACTCTGCATCTTGCATCACAGGGATAAATTCAACTTGGTCATAATGTACAATTCTTTTAATATGCTGTTGAATTTGTTTTGCTAGTATACTTTTCATTTCTTTTTAAAGTTTTCAGTTCTGGCAGGTGGGGTGTTTTTGGGGCGCTGGACTCCCATGTGGCCGACCATGATTTGGGTCCTGGACCTGGTGGCTTGCTCTCTCACTTTCTGTCTCTCGCTCTGGTCAAATTAAAAAATAAGAATAAATTAAAAATAAAAACAATAAATAAAATTAAATAAATACTTATTCTAAAAAATAAAAAGTTGTCATAATTCTAAGCATAAAGTTGCTCATTTTTTTTTTTGAGCTTCTGCCATAGGGAGCATGAGCTTGCCAGAAAGAAACAGAAAAAGACTGTGAGAAGAAAAACGAGCAATCACCTCCCACTGGGGATGGCCATGTCGCAATACCTTTTGCTCCATTCTCCACTTTGAATTGTGCGCATACAGCTTGATTTTCAAGACACCAGATCCAGGACCTGAACTCCAGTGACCATGTGGGAGTCAGGGTTGTAACTACTGCACCATCTGTTGACCCTGCTCGTATAGTTTATTAGTTCTATTTCAACACTTCTGGAACACATACCAATAATATATTATTATTTTTCTTTCTTTTTTATTATAGTTTCTGGTTTACATATAGTTGTTGTATATCTTTGTGAGATAGAGTTTTTAATGCATGTATATAGCATATGAGGATAAAATTAAAGTTGCAAACATATTAATCACTTTCAACATTTAACAATACATTATGTTGTGCACACTTGATATTCATTCTAATCCCTTTTGGGGAGATAGAGCACATATTGAATTGTCAATATTTTTTACTTTGCTATGGTACAATGAGTTTACTTCTGGACAGTTTCTAGAACTACATGTAAATCTGTACCCTGAAACATTCAGGGGAATTTTCATCTCAAACATTTAACTTTCATCCTTAGATATTTGATTTCCATCCCTTTTCTATTTACTGGCTTTAATTGCTTCTTTGATCATCTGTAATTGAGTTACAATGTTTAAAATGTTCTTGACTGCTAATTTTAATATTTGTGCTTGTGCTAGAGTTTTTAAATTGTATTTACTTTAAATATGAAATATTAATTATTATATTTCTTCATTTTTATATTCCAGTAAATACTAACCGTTTGCCAGACATTGTGATTACTTTTAGTGTTCTATTTAAGAAAATTTTGCATAACTCAAGATTACAGTCAATAATTTTTTCCAAGGTTTTGCTTTTAATTTCTTTCTGCACATTGTTCAAGGTATGTAGTGAAGTTTCTTTTCTCTCTTCCTTTCTTTTTCTTTCTTTCTTCCTTTTCCTTTTTTCTTTCTTTTCCTTTCTTTTGCTTTCTTGTGAACTTTCTACTGTTCCACTACCCTTTCCTAGAAGGTACACATAGTATTTGTGTAACAGGAATAAATTTTAATAAATATTTAATGTCCTTCTCTGCTAATTCTAACATCTTAGTCAATTCTGGGTGGTTTCAATTGATTTACCATTCTCTTCAGTATGAGTCATTTTTTCCTGTTGTTTTGCTTGCCTGTAATTTTTAACTGGATGCCAGACATTGTGTATTTTACTTTGATGGATGCAAGACATTTGCTTTCTTATAAATATTATTGAGCTTTATTCTGGAATGCCATTAAATTATTTGGGGAAAATTTGTTCCTTTCATATATCTCTTTTAAATTTTTTTCTTATGCAGGTTTGGACCAGCACTCATTCTAGGGCTAACCATCCCACACTACAAAGGCAGGGGTCTTATGTGTACTTGACACAACATCCCATAGAGCTTGAGGTTTTCTTATATGACTGTTAGGAACAGATGTTACTGTCCACCTTATGTGAGTGTAGTAAATGTTCCATCAAATTTTGGGAAGTGATTTTTCTCTCAGTCCTGGGCAGTAAACCTATATGTAGGTACTTTCAGTAGTCAGCTGAAAACTTAAGATGATCCCTCTATATATCTCTGGAGTTGCTCTTCTGTGCATGCCATGTCCTCTGAGCAATTCGATCTGCAAGTTCTAGCTATATTTATCTCTAAATCACTAAGCTCCATTTGCTCAAATCAAATCAGGAAGTTAACAATCTCATCTCTGGTTCCATTTTTGATGCCACTTTTGGAAACGCTTTCAGGACGTTAGTCTGAAGTCACAGAGCACGTCCAGCCTGCATGCGTTGTCTCAGGCACCAGTCTACTTCTCTGTATTTTAGAAACAGTGCTGTGTGCATTGAAGATGTGCAACATGATATTTGCATAGTTATAGATACATGTAGGTAATGAAATGGTTACTACAGTTAGGCACATTCACATCTCTAATATGCCATATAGTTACTCATTTTTTATGTGCAGCAAAAGTTTCTAAAATCTACTGTGGGCAAATTTCTGAAGTAGAAAGCAATATTATTAAGTAGAGTCATGCTGTCTGTTTTCTTTTGTCTATTCTTTTGAAAATTTTTGTTTTATATATTTTGTCTAGTTTATCATTTTTTGTGAGACAGTAAATCTTGCCTCTGAAACTCTTGTTTGGATAAGAAGCAAGTTCACGTGATAGTTTTTCATAATAATAAAAAAACATGAAAGAGGCAAATGCAAATCGATCAAATGAAAACAACAGGAAGATAATTATGTGGAAAATTTTGTTTTAGGTAATGAATCAAGTGGGATTGAGGCATCATAGAAGTAATTTTTTTCCTCTGTTTATTATAGATCATAACTTAATTTGTCATTTCATTATCTGGATTATATTGTCCTCAAATATTCCTGTCATACTATGAAAGATAGTTTATATAAATGATCTTCATCCTACATTTTACTGTAATAAAATTTCAAAAGGAATTTTGAAGTATTTTATTGCAATTGTCCTATGCATGTAACTACGTCATGACAGAGGTTGGCTATTATATTTTGTTCTTTTCTACTTTTCTAACACTATTTATCTTTTAATATCTTCATGCAACCACATTCTTTTTTTAACACATATGTTAATAAACGTATTAATGGAGAAATAATAAGAAAAATGTTTCTGAATATTTAAGATATTCTTAAAATTTACCGCAATTTTTTTCTATTAAATGAAAATAAGTACACTAGTAAAATAACAAAAAAAAATGTTCAAGTCCTGTTAAGTTTGAAAACTTAAAACTGAAGGCATTTGATTATTCATCTGAACATAATAGATCATTGAAATTAATAACTCAAAGGGTTATTAGGAACAAGAAATAGATAAAATACCACTGGGTTTCTAGAAAAAATATTTTGTATGAAAAATTAAACATCTCTGTCTAAAACAAAGATAAATATAAAATGTAAAGTCTTCAGAAATGATCAAAGATAACTAACAGTCTGTATTAATATCTCCTACTCATGATCAGTCATTTCACCTGAACAGAGAATAATAGACAAAGGTTTCCAAAAGACATAAATGATTCTTATGATCTTTTAAAAATTGCATGCAATGATAACAGTAGGTATTTGACCTTAACTGCAAATAGTTTTACTTCTATTCTGATTAGACTATCTTTCTGAAAGAGTTTCTGCACATATTGTCCAAAAAGTAGGTAGATGCAAGGGAAATAAAATGAAACACATGGAATATGCAACGAAGATATTTTACACCTTAGACACTCAGGTGAAGAACCAATTGCCCTCTGCTCACACCAGAGAACAAACTGTGCTAGTTACTATTTACACTGTTGAATTATTTTGATAGCATGAGCAGAGATCTAGAAATACTATAATGAAACCTAACATATGTGGTTAGAGTCAAAAAAAGACACATAGAAGAATATTGTTTTTTTTTTTTTTCTTGGAGAGGTTTTCACTACAGGGCGCGTGCGCTCGCCAGACAGACAGAGAGAGAGACATAGAGACAGAAAGCGAGAAATCATCCCCCAGGAGGGATGTTCACGCCGCAATCCCTTCTCCTCCATTCTCCTCTCAGGATCTTGGGCACGCACGCAAACGCGCCCGGCGTGAGTTTTTAAGCCACTGGGTCTGGGATGCGAACCGCGGTCAACTACGTGGGAGTCCAGCGACATAGCCATTACGCTAACTGCTAGTCCCAAGAATATTGTTTTTCTTAAGCAAACCTGGTAACTTATATTCATTCCAGTGTCCCACTATTTCCAAAACAATCTGCAAAGAATGAATACTGCCTCAATGTGGTCTTTTGTATCATAAAATCCCCCCAAAATATGCCACATTCTTATTTATTAATTTATGTGCTTTGATATTTTTCTCACATCCAGCGGGTAGGGGTGAGTTCTCTCTCTCTGCCTCTGTCTTTCTGGCGAGCACATGCACCCTGTAGCAAAAATCCTCTCAAAAAAAAAAAAAAAGAAAGAAAAAGAGACTATACTATCCATGCTGTATTTCATTTAGTTGATATGACTTGTGAAATAATCTAAAAATTACTAGAGAATTGTCTTCTGCAGAGTCTCATCATGTCACAGTGCCTGTCCCACCACCCAAGACTCAGCCAGCTGGGATCGAGGTATACAGACGTACTTAGTGTGTTTCAGGTCAAATCAGGATCTGAACCAACTTCCATGTGGCACCAGCAGGAAAGAGAGGTGCCCTACAGGTGTGCCACTATAGCTGGGCTAAGAAACACAGAATTTGCCAGTATGCTTAAAATTGTTGATTTGTCGTATGTTTTATATGAAACTTAGGGTTCTTTGGCTGTACATAGTAGTACATTGTTCATCTGGGTTCCAGGGCCCAGATCTCCAGTTCTACCTGTTGATTGATACTTACAGTAATAGTTCTACAATAAATACCAAGACTTTAGATGGTTTAAATGAATATACAGATTTTTTAGTTGTATCTCAACAATTAATTGGTCTGTGATCTCAAATTGTCAGTGTCCATTCCTGACAAAAATAGGTCATCAACCTTAAGCTCCAAATATATGTTTTAAGAAAACAAACAGAGACTTCAAACAAGATATGGCACCTCTTTGATAAATTGTATTAAACATAAGATACCATCTCTAAGATAACATGTCATTTTATTTAACTCAAAGTTTATAACTTTTATGTAGTGTTTGTTGAATTTCTAGATTCAGTCTCATTTATGGGAATGTTACAAGTCAGTTTAATGCTTTTTAAGAACCACTAAGAAATGGTATACTTCAGCATTGCCTTTTGCACAGGTAAGTTCTCAAGTCATTAAATCATTGTTTCCAAGTCCTTACATTGTAAGTAGAAACTTTTAAGAGAATTATCAGACCATGACAGGGTGTTATCAATGAAAGAGTGCATGGGTGTGGTCCAGGGGATGGCACAGCTATAATACACTTGACCCATGTGGATAGGTCCTGGGTTCACATCCAGGGAACTCCCTGAACACGCAGCATGCTCGTGCGCATACACATATTCCAGCTTTGCTGAGACCAGGGGTAGGTCAGTGTGAACACTCTTGGAAATGTGTTTCCCTGTTTCTTTCTTCCTCTTCCTTTGCTTTAAATAAATAAATAAATAAACCTTAAAAAAAAAGTATATTGGTGGGAACCAGCAGTTAGCGTAATGGCTATGTCACTGGACTCCCACGTAGTCGACTGCGGTTTGCGTCCCGGACTCAGTGGCTTTAAACCCACGCCGGGCGCGTGTGCGTGCGTGCCCTTGATCCCGAGAGGAGAATGGAGGAGAAGGGATTGCGACGTGATCATCCCCCCTGGGGGGTGATTTCTCGCTTTCTGTCTCTATGTCTCTCTCTGTCTGTCTGGCAAGCGCACGCACCCTATAGTGAAAAAAAAAAAAAAACCTCTCCAAAAAAAAAAGTATATTGGTGTAATGTAAAAATAATTTTACATAGAAGGATTTTAAGTTAAAACTAAAACACATGATGATTAAGTCATATATAATAAATAATATATAAATAAAAAACACAAGAAATGCATAATGAATCTCAGGATATTACAGTTCTGTGTAAGGCAATACCCGCTCAATTTTCATATAATTATTAAAAATATACCTAGGAGTGCTAACAAAAATGTAATCACTTAAATTATAATATCAAAACAAAGCTGCCATCTATCCTGATTAATGCACTTCAGTTAAGTAAACGTATTCACCTCCAAGTAGGCAAAAGCTGTGGATCTAAAACTCTAATTGATTTATGTTCGGCTAGGCAATAAAGATCATGCAGGGGTGTGGGGAGGAAAAGAGAATCACAATTTTAAAATGTTAAAGACTCATAGAAAATAATAAGTGGGAACACTTGTTAGCCACGTGGTAGACAAAAACATTTTCTTTGTACTTTTCATTGTTTTTCTTTTGAATGGATTTATCTTTTTTTAAAGAGGTTTTTGCCTTAGGGCACATGCACACAATGGGTAGAGAGACAGTCAGAGAGAGGGAAAGGGAGAAATCTCCCCAGCCCAGGGAGGATGCCCACTCCCCATTCCATCTTGTCCATTCCTATCTCAGGTCTTGGGCATGCACACACATGTACCTGGCATGATTTTCAGCCACCAGGTCTAAAACTCGAACCACGGTCAGCCATGTGGGACCAGCAATGTAACTGCTACACCATCTGCTGGCCCCAGGACTTATCTTTCTAACTGATACATATAAAATGTGTATGTTTCTGGTGTTCATTGTGATGTTTTGATCTCTGTATACCTTGCATAAAAGATAAACCAAGTAAATTAACGTGTCATATTAAACTAATTTGTGAAATGTATACCTTTCAGAGGAATTGGAAGTCGAGCCAAGGCTCAGCCCTGTGAGCAGAGCCGTCCAGTCCCATCTTTCAGTGCAGTGTGTCAGGGGACTGCACTCTAGATTCATCCTTGCACACGCAGACTGTGAGAAACAGCAGCCTACACCCTAGTGTTAGCGTTGACGTGAATGTATAGCAGACCCTGAAATGTGGTGGGTATTTCAACCAACGTTTCTCAAATGGGCATAAACTACATACATAAAATGTGTCAGGTATCACAGCTCAGGTTCCTCTCCAATAGCAATGAAGTCACTATGATCCTCTCCATGTTCTCCAGGCTTATTATTGTTATAAAGTTGATTGGCAGGATTTCTACCAGTTTTTTTTAAGGCTGTTTTCCTAGCAGACAAACGACATGCATAGGCCGATTGTGTAGGTAAACAGAATATGGTCTGAAAAAAAAAATTTATAAAGGCAGTCTCAGATAAATTGGTGCAGGCAATCTGTCCAATCTGCCCCAGTAGGTCAGACTGAACAAAAATAAACATTTGTAAATGGAGCGAAGGTGAAAAAGTAGCTGAGTATCATGGGAAAATAACATATTTGAATGTTTCTTGGGAATGGAAGCCACAGAGAATGCTCTTCAGGTGCTAAGAGCCATATTTGTCCATAACCTCCACCCCAAAGTCTGAAAACAACTTTGAATCACTCCACTGAACAGAACTGAGATAGAGACGGTGCACAACCTGAGCCAAAAGATTCCTCACTGTGTAAACTGCCAGTCACGGAATGGCAAAGATACACAGTCAAAATTGGTGGTTCTTAATTTAACATTCTTCAATTGCAACGAGGAAATAGATGTGAGAATATTCAAATGAAGGAAGACTTTTTCAAAAATGTGAAAAGCAAGGAAACTGACAATGGTTCATAGGATTTATATTTTCTTCTGTCTAACATAGCAAGCAGCAAGGACACTAGTTAATCCAGCACTTCAACTGATTTTGTCAGTTACTTCCCCAAAGCCTTCTTTGGGTGAGGGAAAAAGTGTAGAAACTTTATTTTTGAATACTGATAGCACAGTCCAGGAATTAGGCTTAATTTTACATTTACCTCCACTTGGGTTTCTATAACCTTTGAGGAGTTGATCATTTCACTGCAGATAGCATGAGAACTCTTTTAACAAGTTTAAAACTTAAAGAAATAATCACAAAAACTTATAAGGAGCATGTGTTTGAACCAGCAGATGGTGGAATGGTTATGTTGTTGGACTCCCACATGGCTGACCGTGGTTCGAGTCCCAAACCCAACAGCTTGAAACTCAAGCTGTGTGTGTGTGTGTGTGTGTGTGTGTGTGTGTGTGCCCAAATTCCCAAGAGAAGAATGGCCATCCCCCGAGGGAGTAATTTCTCGTTTTCTGTCTGTCTCTCTCTAGTGAGCACACTCGCCCTATAGCAAAATACTCAAAAAAAAAGTGCATGTGCTATAATCAAAGGAGCATTTATTATAATAAATCTATTATTATTTCTTCATCTATCAAAACATGTCACTGAAAGCAATATAAACCAAATTAAGGCTAGCAGAAATTATTTCAATGATATATTAATCAGCTACCAAGGTGGGAGATGCTTGTTGGAGTAGACAATAGAATGACGTAGGGGATAGTTACAGCACATAAGTGAAGAGTATTCCTCAGAAGCCAATACTGTGATTAGTGAGATCTTGAGACTTTTTTGGAGAAGCATTGGAATGCATCTATTTGGTTATTTTGTTGGTTTTGTAACTGTGTTAAATTTGATGAAAATTCGTGTTGTTATATTTCAGAAGTTTAAAAATGTGTGACTTTGTAAAAATTGATAAAACGGTGAACAAGGCATATTGTAATAAAGTCATTCAAATCCAATTTTATTTTGCAATCTACCTCCTGGTTTGTTTTATTCTGGGGTCTGGCTTCCACAAGGAGGTACTCCATAAAGAGATTAAAACACTCACATAAGGTGACTGGCCGGTGGCATGGTGGATAAGAGCACTAGACTCCCTCGTGGCCAATCATGATTAGAGTCTCGGACCTGGTGGCTGGCTTTCTCACTTTCTTTCTCTTTCTCTCTCACTCTGTCTCTCTCTGGTAAAATTAAAATAAAGTTCAAAAAGATAATTCTTTAAAAAAATCAATTAAGGCCAGAGCAGTGTTTAGTTTCCCTGAGGTGGTAATAGTAGAGGGTGTGCTCCCTGACTTTGTGGTGTCTGGTGATAAATAAGCTATACCTAATTTCTTGTGGGTGTGGAGTGCAGGAGAGGAGCTGTGTCCCTTCAGTCAGCTATGTCCTTCTCTGAATTACTACCGAGATGTAGTTACTTCAAATCAACAGTTACACTTACTAGTTCAGGACTTCAGCACTATGACTGAGGCAACAGTTTCTTAAGGGACCTAATTCTGTGGCCATGTTCTGAAACCCTTCTTTTTAAATTTTTTCCCAAAATTTTTAAGTTGTATTTTATTTTATTTTTATATGTGTTCACTAGAGAGAGACAGAGAGAGAAAGAGAGAGAGAAAGTGAGAAAGCAAGCCACCAGGTCTAGGAGTCAAACCACATTTGGCTTTGTAGGAAGTCCAGCATATCAACAACTACATTATCTTCTGGCCCCTGAGAACCATTCTTAGAATCTAGACTTGAAGTGAGCTACTCCATGGATTAAATATATTTCTTCATAATCAAACTATATACATGTGACTTTTTTTTTCAGGTTTTTGCCATAGGGTATGTACGCTCACTGGGCCAAGACAGAGACCATGAGAAGGAAAGTGAGAAATCATTCCCCAGGGGAGACAGCTATGCCACAATCCCTTCTCCTCCATTGTCCTCCTAGGATCTAGGATTCGGAGCACTCATGTACACAGTTCTTGTGCAATTTTCAAGTCAGGCTCAGGATTTGAATTGTGATCAGCCGTGTGGGAGACCAGCACCTTAACCACTACGCCACCTGCTGGCCCTCATATGCCATTATTACACAGATCTCAAAGTTTAGGATAAGTTTATAAATTAGGAAGATCAATCTATGTTTGCTAAATAAATCAGATATGTATTATAATACGTATATGTATATTCATATTATGTCTTAGTGTGACCTGTAGATTTGCTTTATTTGCCTTATTTCCTTTTGTTTCAAGGTCTCAGATTTATCAGTCTTTATACCATGACAAAAAATGCATCTGTTTCGACTTATCTACTTCATGTGAAATCACGTTTGGTAAGAAATATTTTATGCCAGAAATGCATATGTATTTGCATATACTTTTACAAAATTGAAAGCATTTTTTTAAAGTTTCACATTTGATAGTTACTTCTCCCTTTCTATTTTTTATTTTGTGTGTTTGTATTTTTTTCCTTCATACCCAGATTAGGTAATGGGGAAACATATCTCTTTTACTGATTTTCCACCAGAGACAAACTTCTTCATTTACATATGTGTTTTACTGATTTTCTGTTTTCTAACTCACTAATTATATTAATTTAAATTTGCCTTTGCTTTTTGACAGCTTTCTTAAACATTGTCTTGCTTTAGATGCATAATTTATATATTTTTCATTAAAAAGTATTTAAAGTTATTAATATAGTTGTGCATACATAAAGGCATGAGTGTTTCAAACTACTTTATGAACATTGTATTAGTTCTATCCTTAGATATAATAGGAAGTGTTTTTCATTGTTTCTGTGCTTTGGAAATCATGTTACTTAATTTGGATTTCTCCACAGATTTGAGTTTCCATTCTGTTTTGTTTGTTTTATGTAAAAGTTTTACATTTTAAAATGGTGAGCCAGCAGGTGGCACGGAGGTTAAGGGGCCTGCTCTCATATGACTGACAGGCAGTTTGAGTCCCAGATCTAGCAGCTTGAAAATCACGTAGGGACCATGTGGGTACGTGCCCAAAATCCTGTGAGGAGAAGGAGGAGTGATTGTGGTGTGACCATCCTCCCAGGAGGTTATTTTTCTCACTTTCTCTCTTTCTCTTGTCTAGTGAGAACATATGCCGTATAGCAAAAATTTAAAAAGTAAAAAAGCATCTTTCCTTTTTGAATATGTTTTGATTTCAATTTCAATGTCATTGATAATTGGTTGTGATTATTTCTAGTTTCAGGGGATATTGGAGAGTTTTCTGATGGACAAATATAGGATTTATTTTTATTAATAATTTTCTATTGTTACTTAGAAAGATAAATTTTGTTCTATTCCATATTTTTTATTCCAATTTGAGTTCTTTTACTTTTTTTTTTTTAACATAAGACATGCACTCTCCAGGGAGAGATAGCAAAAGGGAAAGTGAGAAATCACTTTGCAGTGGGAATGCGCACACCACAATTCCATCTCCTCCATTCCCTTGAGATCTTGGGCACACATATACCTGTGCCCAGCAAGATTTCCAGACTGCCAGGTACAGGATTCAAACTGCAGTTGACTATGTGGGAATCCAGTCCCTTACCTACCATGCCACTTACCACCCCCACTGTTTGAAAATTTTCACTGAGAAAATGTGACCGAAATGTAACAACTGGCAACAAGGAGATACAGTATAATTAGTTTTTATAATACCTGCAAAATTGCCACTCAATAAAAAAATTGTCCATCATGTCCCTTTGCTGACATCACATGCTTATCATTGATGTTTTCCTAATGATTTCATTTGAAATAAAAGATATAGTATACCAAGTTAAGCGAATCTATATTCAATGTTCCGAATTTTATTCGTGGTCAGACAGCTCAGAGTTTTCAGTTAATTTCTATGAAGACTGATTTAATGCAGGATTACCAAGTATCTAAGATGCAGCTCTTCAGAATTTGAACAGATAGCTAAAGAAAGTTTATCATAGGGCTGTTTGTAGTGGGTTCTGGATTCCAATGTTCATCTTTTTAAGTCAGAGTTTCTCAAATTTCCTGTGGGAGCCCTAGAAGATGCACTTTACAGTAAGTGAAATTTGGGGATATATTTATGAAAATGGAATTCACCACTTGGACAATTCACTGATATACAGGAATTAATATGCTGCTAAACAACCAATGAGTCCTCAAAGAATTTAAGAGGTAAATTTAAAAATACTTGAGATGAGTGAAAGTAGACACACAGTATAGCAAAATATATGAGGCAGTCAAAATAGTTGTAAGAAAGAAGCTTATAGCAGTGAATGTCTATCTCAAAAAAGAAGATCTCAAATAAGCATTGTAACATCATTGCTTAAGGGAATAGAGAAAAACAAGAGAAAAGAGCAAATTAAGCACAAAGTTAGGACAAAGAAGAAAATAACCAAAAGCAGACAAGAAACAAATAAAACTGGACCTAGAAAAATGATAGCAAATACCAACAAAACTACAAGATATTTTTTGTAAAGACAAGCAAAATTTTAAAAACTTTAGCTAGAATAACTAAGACAAAAGAGAAGACTCAAATAACAAAAATTAAAAATAAAAGAGGAGACAGTCTGGAAAATTATATGCCAACAAACTGGATGAGTAGAAGAAATGGATAAATTTATAGACACATATAACCAGCATAGACTGAATCATGAAGAGATAGAAAAGCTGAACAGCTCAATAATGAGTCAGGGGGAAAAAATCAATCATAAAGAAGTCTCTCCTTAAAAAAGGCCCTCAATAATGAGTCAGGGGGAAAAAATCAATAAGAAAGAAGTCTCTCATTAAAAAATGTCAAAACTTGAGGCCAGCAGGTGGAATAGTGTTTATGTTGCTGGACTCCCACATGGCCAACCGTGGCTCAAGTCCTGGACCCAGTATTTTGAAACTCATGCACAGCATGTGAACATGTGTGCCCAAGATCCCAGGAGGAGAAGGGATTGTGGCATGGCAATCCTTCCTGGGGAGTGATTTCTCATTTCCCCTCTCACTGTCTCTCTGAGAAACTAAAAAATAATCAGATAATAAATAAAATTAATTAAATAAGTTTTTTTAAAAAAAATTTTGACAAGGGAACCAGCAGTTAGCGTAATGGCTATGTTGCTGGACTCCCACGTAGTCGACCGCGGTTCGCGTCCCGGACCCGGTGGCTTAGAACTCACGCCAGGCGCATGTGCGTGCGTGCCCAAGATCCCGAGAGGAGAATGGAGGAGAAGGGATTGCGGCATGACCATCCCCCCTGGGGGGTGATTTCTCGCTTTCTGTCTCTATGTCTCTCTCTGTCTGTCTGGCGAGCGCACGCGCCCTATAGCGAAAATCTCTCCAAAAAAAAAAAAAAATTCTGACAAGATGGAGAAGAATTGTGGCATAATCATGCTCCATTGGAGGGTTGCTTTCTCCCTGTCCCTCTCTCTCTTGATATCTCTGTCTCTCATGAGCTCATGTAGCATGTGACAAATAAAAACAAACCAATAAACAAACAGCTAAGAGAAAAGAACAGTAGAAAAAATGTAAAGACCTAATACCACCAATCTTACTCAAACTATTTCAAAATTTGAAGAGGAAGAAGTACTATCAAATTCATAAGATCAGAAAAAGTTAAATATTTTTAAATATTTGGTACAATTTGAAATAACTTCAGTGGAAAGAAATATATGCAATTGTAAAGATGCAGTATCAAACCACAACTGCAAAAATAAACTGTAGTCCATACTGTACTGAACGTAATAATGTCATAGCCACCTCCTGTTGTTAGTGAGATGAATTCAGGTTTTGCATCTGCCTGAAAAGGCCATATGATGCCATTCATCTCCACATGAGCAATTTGTCTCTCCAGTAAATTGCATATGGCAGTAAAAAGTGATCTTCTGATTCTTAATTATTTTTCATTGTGTTTAGTACAAACGTAAAGTTTTAGTAACACAATAAAATCTTTACAACAATGCATTCATTAGTGTTTAGATTAGGCTATCATGAAAAAGTCTTGATTATCATATTTGTGCCTCATCATTAACAGTACATAAATTCTAATACCTGTAAATAGAAATTTTTACAGTGTCATATTTGAATCTAACTTTAGTTATATGTCTAACACCTACAGTGTCCTATGTCCCATAAGAACATAGTGATGGAGGTATTAACAGATAATTCATCTTGTAAGCAGATGATATAAATTTATGGTATTGATATATATAGTATAGAACTGTAAATATATTTTAACTTTAAAAAAATAATTATTTATTTATTATTATAATTTTAAAATTTGCTACAAAGTACATATGCTAATTAGCAAGTGAAAGAGTGAGAAAGCAAGCTACCAGGTCTGGGACCCAAACTGTGATTGGCTATGTGGGAGTCCAGCGCCCAAGCCACCATGCCACCTGCTGGTTCCTATTTTAACTATTTTTATGATCTCTTTTTAAATTTTAATTTGCTAAAGGGTGTGTGTACTCACCAAAGAGAGTGTCAGAGTAGAGAGAGAGAGAGAGAGAGAGAGAGAGAAAGAGAGAGACAAAGTGAGAAAGCAAGTGGACAGATCTGGGACTCAGACCGTGATTGGCCTTGTGGAAGTTCAGTGCCTTACTCACCTGCTAGCCCCAGCTTTCCAAAGTTTTGTATACATAGGAAAATCTTTACTGTGTTGTTTAAACAATATAACAGTAGCTTCAAAATTATAAAATTAAATTAGTTTTTTTGAATTCTTTAAAAGAGGTCATCACTGTCTCCTTGTATCTACTTGAAAGTCTGTTCATCTGTCTTCCTTCCTATTGATTGCTCTCTTGGAGCCTTTTGAATTTCCATTGTCATAGATATTTTTATAGTTTATCATATTTCTAGATGTTTCCTCTTCTCCTGTTTCATATTTAGTCTGTCATATTATATAATTTCCAGTTAGTTCATTCTATTTATTTATTTATTTATTTATTTATTTATTTATTTATTTATTTATTTTGGGGGAGAGGTTTTAGCTGTAGGGTGTGCGCACTCACCAGAAAGTCAGAGAGAGACAGAAAGCAAGAAATCACCCCCCCAGGGGGAATGGTCATGCCGCAATCCCTTCTCCTCCATTCTCCTCTCAGGACCTTTGTCACGCATGCACATGCGCCTGGTGCGAGTATAAGCCAGGACTCAAAGTATGGTTGGCTACATGGGCGTCTAGCGACATAGCCATTATGCCATCTGCTGGTCCCCCAATTAGTTCATTCTTAAGATTTTGTATCCATGGTTAATTTTAATATTAACTTTTGAGTTTATAATGTTCTGAAGATATATAATATTTCATTATAGGTTCCTAGATTCCTTTTCTGACTTTTAAGTTCTGCTTTATCTGCTCACTCTCTATTTCGTAATGTACTTATTATATATCCTCATGTCTTTTTTCTGTCTTCTTACATCACCTGCTCTCTAATAGGCATCAGTTATGAGGTAACCTTATGAGTTTCCACAGTTGGCTGCTGTACTATCACGGAGAGGGTGCCTGGTCTTGGATTCAGACAGTATCCTATTTATCCCCTTAGCAATTAAGCATCATTATCCTTCTGAAAGCATTTTTGTTTTTTTCCATTATCCTCTAAGAACCATTTTTCCTGATTCTTTTACCCCGAAGTAATGGAGAATATATTCTGAAGGAAATTAAGGAAAAGAGGTTGTCAAGGAAGAGAAATTCACTAATATTTGTTTGCTTCATCCACCCAACCTGGAGTGCTATTTTCTAACTACAAAGAAAGGTCAGATAATGATAGAGCAGAGCCAAAATGAAAAAAAAAAAATACAATAGAAAATCCTCTATAGATAATCTCTTTCAAAAACTAGGTCTTCTAATCATCCTAACAATACCTGTTCATGCTGGGAGGATCTCACAGCTTTAGGTTTGTTTCCGCACATATATAAAGCATATCTGAGGCATCGTAAGAGTTATAATGATACAAGGAACTGAATACTATCAAGACTATTATTTCAAATGTGGATCACTTTAAATGATTCGCTTTATATAATCCATTTGATATCTGACAAAACAGTTACATTACCATTGTGAGGAGAAACAAATAAATGTAATACCTAAATGAATGTAAAATGATCTCTGCAAAACTCTTCCACCTGAAGACTCTCAAAGTAAGAGTCTACTTCAAGAGAGTACAGTTTGTCCTTTAAGGACAATTATTACTCTATTTCTTTTTTGTGATAGCACACATAAAATTTGTGGCATTTATTTTCCCTGGTGCACAGAAGAGTAATTAGTTTACCATTGTATTTGCATTTTGTTTCAACTGATTGCCTTATAATATTAGATAGTTACATAAATTAATAATTCCTACACTTAAATATTTACATTTTAGTTCTTTAAGTGTGTAAAAATGATCTATGTAATGAGTAAATAAGATACGAAAAGCCACGATTCATATTTTATGAAATAATTCATTATGTCTTTACTAGAACTACAAAAAATATCTGGTACATTTTGTTCTTTAGATAATAATACTGATTGTATTGTCTGTCAAGTAATCATTAGTGGGGCAAGCCCTAATTGCTATGATTTTAAGTACAAGAAGTTGAGGAAGTCACATATAGTCGGAGTAAAGCTAAATATAATATTGCTTTCTTTACAGCTATGTTTTGAGATATGTGATTATGAAAATTCAGAGTGGAAAGGTATTCACATAAAATATTGAAGCCAAATATTATAAAGTTAATGTATTTATTTTCCTATAATAAATCTGTAACTTGTACATATAGAACTAAAATTCTTGATTTATTCTGCATGACAAAGTAAAGCAGTTTCACTTGAACTTGTAGAAACATGCGAATGTGCAAAAAACTGAAAAAAAATATATCTACTAACCCCCATGTGCAGAAATAGTGACATTTCCAAACTAATGTCTTACAATAAAGAAAATACTAGAATATTAAATAAGCAGTATGAGAAAAATTTGAGTAATTTAGTGAATTTCAAATGATAATTCTAGATATGCTGAAGAAAACAATTAACAGCTGACACTGCAGCCTTTATTCACTTTCACTTTCCTCAGTCATTTTATGATTATATTTTCAGTATAATTCATTTTCAACTGCAAACTAGCAGTCTGAGTTTATATTTGATCACAAAGCCATTTGAATTCAGCATGCATAATTTAAAACATACTTTAGGAAGTAAAATCTAAATAAAGTAACCTTTTCGCAATTGTATAGAAAAAATTCTACTCATTGTGTTGGCAACATGTATTTCATGGTCGAAAAAAAGAAAAACTATGTTTTTAGGGCATACTATGCTACAGATCTACATTAACCATGAGCCTATGGTGAACTTTGAGGTAACAACTAAATCTCCAGACCAATGTAGGGCTGCCTTCAAAATCTAATTGGTCACCAGACTTCAAGTTTTGGTTTTCCAAGGAAGAAAATGAAATAGAATGGATTTGCAGTTCTTCTCACTAGGATTATACGTTATTCTGCACATAATTTTAGCACTGCTTTAGAGTAGGGGGCTCTCTTTATTGTAGTGGATTTTCACATTTCTATTTCTGGGTAGCAGTCTTTCTTTTACACAATGCCCCACCCCTTTCCCTTCACATTATTGCTATATGAATCGATCACCAACACTAACCCTCCAGAGTTAGGGTTCAAAAAGATCCTCAATCTTAGGATCCAAACAATGAACAGGTTCACTTAAAAGTAAAAAAGCTGTATCAAAATTATTATGAACAATACCTTCTTAATAAATCTTCTTTTGGTTTTTGAGATTCTTGGAACTATTTATTCTATCTCTCTGTATGAATCAATCTCCTCAATAAATGATGCTTGGAAAAGTTGATATATATTACAGAAGAAGAAAGAATCCTATTTTTAACTATATATTAAAATGAACACAAAATGGAGAAACACTCAGATGCAAGACCTGAAACTGCATGACTACTAGAAGAAAACATGAAAAATGTTTCAGGATATTGGTCTAGGCAAAAGTTTTTCAAATAAGACTTCAAAAGCATATACCACAACAGTAAAAATGAATAAATGGGAATACATCAACCTAGAAATTTCTGTATAACAAAGAAAGCGCTCAGTAGAATGAAGACCCAACCTATCTAATGGAAGAAAATATTTAAAATTGCACATTTTTTAGCATATTAATGGCCAGATTATTTAAGACATTTACCAGAAAAAAATTTCAAATAATATAATTTAAAAATGAGCAGTGAAAATAATCTGAATCGACAGTTCTTTAAAGACAAATATCCAGGACCAGCAGATGGCTTAATGGCTATGTCTCCTGAATCCCATGTAGTCAACCGCGATTCGAGTCCCAGACCCAGTGGCTTATAATTAGGCAGGGTACGTGTGCATGCATGCCCAAGATCGTGAGAGAAGGGTTTACAACATGGCCATCTCCCTGGGGGGGAGGGTGGGTGATTTCTCGCTTTCTGTTTCTTGGTCTCTCTTTCGGCAAGCACACATGCCCTATAGCAGAAACCTCTCCCCCCAAAAAATATAAATAAAAAGACAAATATCCAATAAGAACATAAAAAAAAGTTGGACATCACAATTCATTAAGGAAATGCAAATCAAAACTACAATGAAGTATGACCTCTCCCCATTCAGATAGGCTATTATTACAAAAACAATCACTATCAAGTACTGATGAGGTTGTATAGAATTATAGGAAACATTATGTCAGTTCCTCAAAAATTAAAAATAGAAGCACCTTATGATCCAATAGTCAAATCACTGGCTATGTACCCAAAGAAAAGAAATTCAGTAGATTAAAGAGACATCTGTACTTTTGTGTTTATAATAGCACTATTTAGAATAGCTAAGATATGGAAGTAAACTAAATGCCCAAAAACTGATGAGTGGCTTTATTTATTTCTTCTTCTTTTCTTTAAATTTATTTATTTGCATTCATTCACTATACATCATCACAGCAAACAAAATGAGATGAGTGGATTTAAAATGTGGTAGATATTACACAACAGAATAGTACACGGGAATAAAAAGACAAATCATTATCATTAGAATAAAAATTGATTAACCAGAAAAAAATAAGCCTGAAGCTGAAAGAAAAATACTGTTATTTCTTTACTCATTAAAAATAGGAATTGAAAGATTCCATTTTATTGCAGCAGGGTGTAACAATGGATATGAGTTGAGAAGAGGAAAGTGCTAGGGGGATAAAGAGAACTTTACTGACAGATATAAGAGTACATATACATAAGGAAAAGGGATTGTAGATTATCATAGCACAGTAGGGTAAAATAGTGACAAATTAATACATATTTCAAAATAGCTAGAAAAGTATGTATCTAATTACACAACGCAAATTAATGATAAATATTGAAGATGGTGGATACATTTATTGCCCTGATTTAATCATTACAGACTATATACTTGATTTCCAAAATGATACAGCACCTCCTACACATGTCCATATTATAAATTTCAATTAAGAAGAACGGCAATGTGTCTCCAAAACATATAAATATATAGAGAGAGTCAGCACATGAATTAAAAACAGGTGCTCAAATAAATTCTTGTACATAAACGTTAATTGCAACACTATTGATGATAGTTGAAAGGTGAAAACAAGCCAAATGTTCATAAACAGATAAGGATAAACAAATTATGTTATATACATATACTGAAATATTATTCATCAATAAAATATAGTACTGACATAAGCTACACTTTGACCCTTTTTTATAAGAAAATTCTCTCTCAGTACTAGATAATAAAACATCTTCTAAAATGTTATCCTATGAGTTTATTATTTTATTTATAATATTTAAGGCCCTCAATTCATCTAAAATATACCTATGATGTATGTGAGAGAAGGACATAACTTTTCTCCTAGGTGGATGGATAACTAAGTTACTACAATTTACATAAGCTATTCTTTCTCCATTTATTTACTACTATAAGTTCTCAAGTTTCTTTATATCATAAAATAAAAGCAGATATATTTGACTACACCAAAATGGAAAATGAAAGGATGCAAAAGATATTACAAAGTCCAAAACAAACGCATAGACTGGGAAAAACATTTTTGATAAAAAAAAAAAAATTCCCTGGTTCCTCTTACACAAATTGATATGAAAAAGACAAATCATGGATAAAGAATATAAACAGATGTTTCATAAGAAAGGAAGTGAGGGAACCAGCAGTTAGCATAATGGCTATGTTGCTGGACTCCCACGTAGTCGACTGCAGTTCATGTCCCGGACCCGGTGGCTTAGAACTCACACTGAGCGCGTGTGCGTGCCTGCCCAAGATCCCGAGAGGAGAATGGAGGAGAAGGGATTGCGGCATGACCATACCCCCTGGGGGGTGATTTCTCGCTTTCTGTCTCTGTCTCTCTCTCTCTCTCTGTCTGGTGAGCGCACGCGCCCTATAGCGAAAAACCTCTCCAAAAAAAAAAAAAAGAAAGGAAGTGAAAATTGCTAATAAACATCTGGAGACATGAACGATGTCATTAACTGTTTGGAAATATAAAATTAAAACAAGATTTTACTTTTTTTGTCGTTACTTGGCAATACTTTGAAAGTGTCTCAGTATCCGGTACTAGTGAGGGTGCAACAAAAGGTGCAAATGTATGTTATTTGTGGGTGTGTGGCTCATTATTAGTAGTTGAAAACATAATTCGGTTATTACTGTTAAAATGAAATAAGCACAGATCTTTTGGCCCAGCAGTCTTAGTTCTTGAATTTTATACTTGGTATATAATGGACACATTTGCAAGGATCTCCTGTCAAGGATATCTATTGTAGCATTGTATATACTGGTAAAAACTATAAAAATCTGTATGTCTATTGATAGGGTAAAGATTGAATATATATACACACATATCTTGTCCATATCAGGGAAGCACTGTGCAAGTACTCACAGAATGAGTTAACTTAATATGTACTGCTTTGGAGAGATACCTAAGATCTATTATTGTTAAGTGGGGAGAAAATAGATAATTTATGTAGTGCTTACAACATGATGTATATATTGTTCTAAGCTGTTATATTTATTTAATTAAGTCATTTAATCCTCACAACCATTTTGTGGACAGTTTCTGTTTTTATTTCTATTCTATAAAGGCAAAAACAGGCATCAAATACTAAGGAACATGTTTGAGGTTGCTGAGTCAATAAATTTTAATCCAAAAAAAAAAGAATGTAAATGACCCTTAAAAGTGTATGCTAATTTAGGACCTAGCAGCTGGTGTGATGGTTAAGGTACTGGATTCCACATGGTCAACTCCATGGTTCAAGTCCTGGATCTGATGCCCCAAATCCCAAGAGATTGGAGAAGGAATTGCCACATGACCATCCACTCTTGGGGATGATTTCTCATTTCCTCTCTGTCTCTGTCCAGTGAGCACACATACCCACCCTATGGCAAAAATCTAAAAAAAAGAAATACAAATGTATGCTAATAAAAAACTTAGATCTTTCAAAATCATTTAACTATTCATATAAAGGATCACTAAGTAAAACAGATATGTACAGAAAATGATTGGTTGTGGCCAGGTCTTGATGGAGTGGGCTACTGGAACATGAAATGTAGAGTAAGCGGTTAATAAACATTGAGGCTTTAGGGTCTGGGAGTGGTAACACAATGTTCTGAAACATAATATGGGTAGAGGTTACACAACACTTTCAATGTACTAAATACCGTTGCATGTTTTACTTTTATTTTAGAGAGAGATTTTTGTTAAAGGGTTCATACACTTACCCAGGAACCAGAGAGAGACAGAAAGTGAAAAATCACTCCCCAGGGAGAATGATCATGCTGCAATCCCTTCTCCTACGTTTTTCTTTTGAGACTTTGGGCACATACGTACATGCATCCAACATGAATTTTAAGCCACTGGGTCTGGGACTTGAACTGCAGACAACTATGTGAGAGTCCAGTGATGTAACCATTACACCATCAAAGATGGTCCCTCATGTTTTACTTTTAATTAGTTAACTGTATCTCAACAACAGCAACAACAAATGAAATAAAGCAAATTAATATATTCATCTCCCCAAATTGCCTAAACAATTTCAAGTCAAAGTAAACCTTTAGAGTGAATGCAAGTGATAACAAAGAATATATTCTCAGTGGTGGTCATGGTATATCTGTAGATTTGAAATATCTCTAGGCTTCAAACTGGGTATAACAACAGAAACCCATTTTAGCCTTGCTTTTACCAATCTGCATTCACAGTTTGTGTGTCTTTACTCATAGCTATCTTTACTATCATAATGTCACTGCCATGCACTCAGAGACAGAGACAGAGATGGGGGTGGGGATTATCTACATCGTTTTTGAACTTTTCTCCCAGGTTGTATTTATTTCCATTCTGAGTCAGGGACTGTCTGTTTTGGCCACTGAGTTGCTAATAACAGAAACGCTCAAGTCTGGGTAACTTAAAAAGAATAGAAATTTATTTGGCTCACGATTTTGGAGATCCAAGGTGAAAGAATGAGGTCTTCTGATGAGTTCTTCTTGCTGTGGATATTATGATGGATGACATAACATGGCAAGACACAGCAAGAGCAACCTAGGCTTATGTTCCATGCTCTGTCTCCTTATAAACCCACCAGCAGTTAGTAATGGGGGTTCCACCCTGATACTCCATCAATAATCTCAGTCAACTTCCAAAGTTCCCACCTTTCCACACCATGACTTTGTTCACTCTTCTCCATCTATCACCATTATAATGGTTTACAGAGAAAAATGTGAAGAAATTATATGTAGAATATATATATATATATATATAAATATTTTGTTTAATCCATGCTGTGAGGGATTTTGTTTCTTGCATGTTTATTTTTTAAACTAAAAAAAGTAGTTTCTAATTCTATACTAAACATTTCTCTTTATTCCATTTTACTAATTATTACATTAATTAGTTTTATGTAGTGAAACTGACCATTTATATTCAAAATCTGACATTGATTGCAAAATATATTCTAAAGTGATTTAGACCATTTAAAATGAAATCAAGAATTTTAAAGACATGAAGAAAAAGTCTTTAGTGTCACTGTAGTAAAGGGGCTATACTAGAATGACTAAAGTTAGGATAAAAAGCCTTTTTTTTGTTTTTGTTGTTGTTTTTTGTTTGTTTGTTTTATTTTATTTTATTTTTTTTTCTATAGAGCATGTGCACTCACCAGAGAGACAGAAAGCAAGAAATCACCCCCCCACCCCACCCCCAGGAGTGATGACCATGTCGCAATTCCTTCTCCCTCCTTCTCCTGGGATCTCGGGTACACATGCACACGTGCCCAGTGTGAGTTTGCAATCGCTGGGACTCCGACAAGTGTTGACCATGTGGAGGGTCCAGCAATGTAACAACCACACCATCTGCTGGTCCCTAGGAAGGTTAATTTATAACATTCAGTAGGGTTAATACTGTAACTGATATCGATTATGAAATGCATAGCTAAAGACTTAAATTCAAACAAAATTGTATGGATTTAAACAATATATAAAATGAAATAGATTGGTCTCATGTTATCGTTCAATGCAGATTAAATAACATAAACAATGATGCAGACATGCCTACCATTGCTTCTTGATGTGTTATTTCTGAGGCTTTTTGCATTTGCTAAATTGAATGGCACTGGTCATTGTGTTTACACCAAACCTTTGACAAAAAACTTGCAGTCAATCTTTGTCTTTGTATCATAATTTTGGATATCTGACCAGAATTTAATTTTATTATTGTTTTGAACAAAGATACCATCCACCAACTGCTCCTGCTGAGGTTGAGACAATAGATTCCACTGCTTTAACCTCTAGGTTAGACCATCATCATGCTCCATTTTAAATGGGCTTTTAGAAAAATAAAAGCTGCAGAAGCTCCAAGTTCAGCAAAATGCTGCTGTCAAAATTTTATTCACACTAAGTGGCCTCAGCATGTCACTGCCTTCCTATGGGAACTGCAATGGCTCCCTGTCAAATACCAAATTGATTTTAAAATTGCTTGGATGGCTCCTGAAGCAGAGCAGTTGGGAGCTGTGTGTTTATCTGAGTCAGAGTCAGTACATAAGCCAGGGTTTCTTCCAGTGGGTGTGAAACGTGTTGATGCCATGTTCCCTGCGTAGGAGAAGGAAAAAGCCTCAGGCTCAACATTCTAACGTGTACACAGGTCGATCATAGAGCTCGAGTCAGACAGGCATTTGGAACCCTTCCATTCTTATGTAAAGTCCATTAAAATGGAAAAATACTTTTAAAACATGTGACCTTTTTTACTTAGATTGTGGCATAAAAAAATACTATATGCAATACACAGTAACTGATGAAGGGAAAACATGAGTTCCCATATGTAGCTAAATTCTTAGACATTTTGAACTAATGAAAGAACACAAAGAATAATTCAAGAGAACTTGGAAATTCTCTGAAGACTCAGTACGTTTTGCAACAATTAATCTTTATTTTCAATGTGCCTATTAAAAGTCATTTGTTCAAAACACACAACATGAAATATTACACACACATATGCTTCAAGTACACACACAAGGACGATATCAATCATTTGGCTTTGGTTTGTGCTATTTTTTATAAAATGGAATACAAATTGATTCTTTAAAATATAATTATCTACTTTATTATATTTTATTTATTGTTATTTTTTTAATTTCACCAGAGAGAGATAGAAAGGAAAAATGAGAAAGCAAGTCACCAGTTCCGGGGATCAAACCATGGTCAGCCATGTGGGAGTCCTGTGTCCTTCACCACCATGCCACCTGCCGGCCTCGATTAGGTTTTTTAAAAAAGTCAATTATTAGGAAAGATAAGAGATGAATAATGATAATTTTAAAAAAGATAGAAGAAAGTTTAAAAAATTGGGTCTATTTATATCACATAAAGATTAACCCATTATGCAGGCTCCTCGCTAGGCACAGTTTCTGTACACTACAACACTGGTGTGCGTGTGTGTGTGTGTGTGTGTGTGTGTGTGTGTACATGTGCATTTAGCCGCAGGGAATTTATATAGTTACCTGAATACACCACAAAAGGACAAACAGTACATTTACCTTACCTTGTGTACTACATGAAGTATAGGATGTGAAGTATAGGAACGTAAAAAGGCGATTCTGATAAAACTATAAAAGAAAATTCACAGGGAATATCTGTGTTCAATCAGAGAAAACAGAAGGAAAAACATGTACCTTGAAAAGATAAAGAAGAAAAGATAAAGGGCAAGTTACAGACTCTGAATGTGAGAAAATACAGTGGATGATTTTGGAGGCTGAGAGAGACACTGGAGATGGTGTCCCCTTGATGTATTATCAAACAATGGGGACAGAAGAATCCATTTGGTGAGGAAGGATCCCAGAAACTTAGATTTCTGCTATGACAGAGGTTGGATGACTTACAAGTTCTTGCAAGACATGGTATGTAAGACATGTTGGAATCCATCATAATGCTGTTTGAGAGTGAATGTGTAAATAGAATATTACTTTTTGAGTAGAAGCAAGTGCTTTATTTTTTTCTAATTTTATTTTAATTTTTTTATACATTCAATCACATACATCACTTTTTGTAAAGAGAAAGTTCTAATATGAATACAGTTCTCACCAGTCCAGTTGGGGTTACTATACACATTATCATCAACAGATAATAACCCTTTTCTATGTCCCATAAATGTCTTGCCTCTATTTTTCTCCTTAATGCATTTCCTCAGACTCTCCTCTTTCTCCCAGCCTCTTCTCACACTGTATCCAGTATCTATAACCATTTTTTGTTTGTTTCTATATTTTCTACTCTTTCAGTTTCTGCCACAGAGTGTGGGCAGTCAGTATACATTAAGTGGATATACATGTCTCTCCTTCATAGCAGATGGCATAATGGAATCAATTTTTACATTATGAGTTCTTCCCATCCACACCCTTCTTTCTTATTTCAAGAAAGAAATATTACGGCAACTAGTATGTTCAAGACAGAGGTGGTTGTAACAGGAACATGGGGTGCTCTAGAGAACCTTTGTCTGTTGGTGAAGTCTTGGCCAGAGAGAAACCCATCTCTCCCAGCCCCTGTAGGCATGATTTATATATTATAATCATGTATACTACTTTTTGTGGGAACACAATTTTGAGTGCCATCTTACTCCCTGTGGTCAGGAGAGGTGACAGAATCAAGAGTTCTTGTATTTCTGGCATATTTCTTTAAATCAGAGGACTATAATAAAGGGCATGAGTCCATTTTTGTTTTGTTTTGTTTCATTTTTATGCCAGCAGGCACATGGGCAATGTATGAGGGAGAGAGGAATCACTAACAGGATCTGGTCACACAATAATCCTTATTCTTCAGTTCCTCCTTCTGTCAGAATCCTTGGCATGCCTGTGGGGACCTGATGTGTGTTTCAAAACTGCAAATGGAGACAAACCCTGGTTAGCCACGTGGGATTTGACTTTCTCTGTGCAGTGCTTAACAGCTGCACCATAGGGTCAGCCATGACTCCTCTTCAGTGTTTGACCATTGACAGGTTTTACACCTTATTCTTCTCTGTTCCCCCATATTGGGATAACATTAGATGTAGGTTCTCCCATCTGTGGTACAGGTGGGAAACTCAAACCAGAAATCTCTGCCTGTACAAGGAAACCTTCATAGCAGTCCCCACTAACTGCAACAAAATCCCCAGCTTGTGTTCTTTTTCTTTCATTTTAAACTGACTTTGGAAGCCTGCCTTGTTCTCCCCAGATGTCTCATCTGTGTAAGCAGTAAACCTTTTCCTATAGTCTCGGTGTGTGTGGGTGGCATAATTAGCCTTGACAAAATTGTGGATAATGGGTCATCCAGCTTTTCAGTGGGAGAATAACAAGGACACACACAGCACATGTTCTGTCTATGGCTGGAAAGGATACATTTATTTTCAACCTTAAAAAAAGAGTTACCTGGTAGATTATTTTACTAGATAAAATACTTAATTTTGTTTCTGTATGTATCATAACAAATAGCATAGTCTAGAATATAAATAAACTCATTTATTAAATCATCTAAGTGAAAAAAGTAGTATTTTTTTTTGTTTGTTTATTTGTTTGTTTGTTTCCTTTTGTTATTTTTTTTAAGTGGTTTTGCTAAAGGGTGCAATGCTCTGGCCTTAAGGACAGAGAGAGACAGAAAGATAGAAAGCGAGAAATCACCCCCCAGGGAGGATGGCCACACCGCAATCCTTTCTCCTCCATTCTCCTCTTGGGATTTTGGGCACACATGCGCATGCGCCCAGCGTGAATTTAGCCACGGGGCGTTCCCGGGACTTGAACCATGGTGACTCTATGGGAGTCCAGCTACATAGCCATTACGCCAACTGGTCCCAAAAAAGTGTTTTTAAAGTATAATATAAAAGCACTAGAATTAAAAAATAATTACTAAAATTCTTAGCTTTTTCAATCCTCAAAATTATAGTGGCTTCCATATGGATCTCAGATATTTGTTGTCATAACTTATAAAATTGAATGTAATATGATGTTGCGTGAGAATGTTTTTGTGGCCTTTGTCATTGGCAAATGGAACACTTGCTAAGGACAAAAAAACACTTCTAAACTGTGTATTCCTAACAGAGCTGCAATCAGTTGAGACTAACGTGTCCTCCAAGGGTTATTAAACTGGTGAACCAATTAACTCTGTTACCCTGACCATAACTTCAGTCATATGCCTGATATCAATGCCTTTTCCTGAACTCATGCATAGAGGCAGTTAGTTTGCAGAGAAAGTGATCAGATAAATATAGTCAGAATTAGAGGTTTACATTTGGAGAGAAGACTACTGTAACTTTTCCAACTCTTTCATCTGTGTAATGAAAGTGCAGTGTTCTGAAAAGTCAAATTGTAATATAACCTCTTGTAGAGACAGAGATACTTTCAAGGGAGTAATATCCCAGGCATTTCTAACTAAAGTCTGTTTAGGCAGTGTCTCTGATGCCTTCTGCACTTCCCAGGTGAAAGAAGAGACAATAAAAAGGGATAATGGTGGGACCAGCAGGACTCTATGGGATTATGTCTCTGGACTCCCACATGATCAACTGCTGTCTGAGTCCTGGACCCAGTGGCTTAAAACTCACGCAGGGCTCATGTGTGTGTGTGTGTGAGTGTGTGTGTGTGTGTGTGTGTGTGCTTAACATATTGAGAGGAGAATGGAGGAATAGGAATTGAAGCATGGCAATCACCCTGGGGGTGATTTCTCGCTTTCTATCTCAATGTTTCTCTCTGTCTCTCTGGTGAGCACATCTGTCCTATTGCAAAAAACTCTCTCTAAAAAATAAAAAAAGGAGATAATGAAAGCAAGAAATGGTATGCAGATGTCAATAATTTAATATATATATTTTGTGGTAGCAATATATTTGATTCTTTTTTTTTTTTTGGAGGTTTTTTTTTTCACTATAGGGCGCGTGCGCTCGCCAGACAGAGAGAGACATAGAGACAGAAAGCGAGAAATCACCCCCCAGGGGGGATGGTCACGCCGCAATCCCTTCTCCTCCATTCTCCTCCCGGGATCTTGGGCACGCACGCACCCGTGCCCAGCGTGAGTTTTAAGCCACCGGGTCCGGGACGCGAACTGCGGTCGACTACGTGGGAGTCCAGCGACATAGCCATTACGCTAACTGCTGGTTCCCAATATATTTGATTCTTGAACCCTTGATGTCGTCATTTCTTAATAAAGAAGCATGACGAAGGCTAGACATGATGTCACACAAATTATTTATGATGTTGAATATAATCTTAATGAATCCTTCTCTGCAAAGTCACTGTGTGAAATAGCAACACCTAGAATCTGTTCCAGAGATATCTTTAACCTATTATATGAAACAGTTACTAATTTTATGTTAAGCTCTATGCTCTGTAGGGTAAATACTAGCATTAGACATATTTGTACTTCCTTTCCATCTTCCACATTCCATGTTACTAAGCAGGTAATTATAAACAATTTATTTCAATTATTTGTTAAAAATTATTATTATTCAAAATATTTAGCTAAAAATGATAATTGATTTTGAAATTTATTTTGTAAAATATTGAGACCTTCCATAACTCTCTTAGAAAAGAGATATTTAATTGTTGTGCATTTGTAGATAAATAACGTATCTTATTCAAATCTTAATTTTCTTTTGTATAATTTGATAGACTTACACTAAATAAGTATGACTTTGGCAACAGCATGGGGTAGTGTTTAAACCATGGATTTGAGGCAAATTGCTTGGTTTTAAATTGTGATTCTGCCTTTTAATAATTGTGTGAATTTCAGTATTAAGTACTACATGTTTAAGAAAGTTCCTGAAAAAAGTATGTCTCTCTATTATATAAGATCATGAATTATTATATTAATAATTGGCTCTAACATTTTAGAAGATGTTATCTGGTAGATTATTTTACTAGATAAAATGCTTATAAAGTACTTTGTTTCAGTGTATATCATAACAAATAGCATAGGCTAGAATATAAATAAACTCATTTATTCAATCATCTAAGTGAAGAAGTATTTGTAAGTATAAAACAAAAGCACTAGAGTTACAAAATCATTACTAAAATTCTTAGCTCTTTATCCTCACAATAAATGGATTATATCCTGCAAAACTATCCATTTGGCAAAGTCGATCTCCATGCATTTTTTAGACTATCAGAACACATTTCATTATTTAACAACAGGAAATCGGGGAAGCAGATGAAACATGAAATTGAATCTCATGAGAGATAAAGGGAACAATTACAGTAAAATCACTTTAAAGTGGTTTCAAGGAGCCAGTCTCTCAAACAGCATTAACAGGAAAATCTTAGAACTATGAAAAAGCATATTGACAAATAAAAGATGAAAAAAATGTTATAATCAAAAACTCCTTAAGAAGTTTTTATTGTACTGTGTTTGTATTCCCCAGTGTGAATTCTAATGGTATTCATACATTGCATTTCTGTTCCCACTGAGGACTGTCAGGATTGCTATTTTTAGTTTATTTACAAATTCAATGCTACATATTTTCATTTGAGTTGCCATACCAAATTCTGGCTTTCATTGTTCACTTTGGGCTAAATGGAACTTGGCCATGTTTTAGTGCCCAAATATTCCTAAAGACAATTTTCTGGCCTGCATACAAAGTAAAAGTGCATGTTCATGATCTAATTTTCAGAAAACTGAAAGGAAACACCTGATACCAGAGAAACTGTATTAAATGTATGCTTATGATTATGAAATCCTCCTGTAAGTTTCAGAGTCCAGCCTATCAAACTGTCATTCAACATATTATCATATAACTCATTGTTTTTCTGTTACACTGGTGAGAGTGAGATAAGCTGCTATGGAATGAGATACTCAATGAAAGCTACTCTCTTAATAGAAGTTTATTTCTCACTCTCAGTGGTCTGTTTGAACTCCTTCAATTGTTCATTGAGAGATTCTCAGCCCTCCATCTGGTCACTCTACACTCTTCTACAAGTTACTCAATATTGACATATCTAGGCTGTAGTGTGTAAGAAGAAATATATGAAGGTAGTATGCTGATGACTCGAACATACTTCTGCTCACATTCTATTGGTTGATGTAATGCTCACACTTAAGGGAAAGATAGACCTAGCTTATGAAGTCTGTGTGCCCATGATAAATGATGAGTAAAAATGTTGACATACAGGGGACCTGCAGTTGGTCTAATGGCTATATCACTGGATTCCCATGTAGTCAACCGCGGTTCGCGTCCCGGACCCGGTGGCTTAAACTTGCAGGACATGTGTGCATGTGTGTGCCCAAGACCCCGAGAGGAGAATGGAGGAGAAGGGATTGCAATGTGGCCATCCCCCCTGGGAAGTGATTTCTTGCTTTCTGTCTCTCTGTCTCTGTCTGGCTGGCGAGCGCACACACCCTATAGCAAAAATCTCTCATAAATAAATAAATAAATAAATAAATAAATAAATAAATAAATAAATACAATTTTGACATACAGTACTAGCAGATGGTGTAGCAGTTACTTGGATGGACTCCCATACGGGCAACCACAATTCAAGTATTGGACCCAGAGGTTTGAAACTCGCACTGGGTGTATGTGCATGTGTGCCCAAAATCCTGAGGGGAGAATGGAAGAGAAGGGATTGTGGCATGTTCATCTTTTTTTGGGGGGAGTGATTTCTCTCTTCCTCTCTCTCTCTCTCTCTTCTCTCTCTCTCCAGCAAGTACATGTGCATTATAGCAAAATTCTCTCTAAAAAAAAATAATATACAGCCAGTTATCAGCTTCATAAGCTGGTGGATAAGGCAGCTGGAAACCACATGGCCAACTACATGGTTTGAATCCTGGAGCTGGTTGCTTAAGAAACATGCATAACAGATATGGCTTGTTAACTGCTGATGATGACATGTATAGTATTCTCAACTGGATTGGTCTGAGAAGTATTTCATGATGGGCAAAGTATTTTTACAAGCAAAATGAGAAATAGTGATTGACTTTTAAAAAATAATTATAATAATAATAATAATGATTGGGGAAAACATAGAAAAGATATCGAATGTTGAAGCGGGGAGATTAATGTCTTTGTACTGACTGACTTGCATGGCATTCCCTTTTGAAAAAGCAATGTAATACACTGTAAAGTTAAATGTAATCCAATGTAATATAAAGAAGATTATGATGATAATAAAAAAATTTTAAAAAAAGAAACATGCTTGTATTCTCCAAATTACAAAAAGTGAGAGAAAGAGGAAAAGGAATTGTGGGGTGACAACTTCCCATTGGGGATGCTTTCTCATCTCTTTTTCTCTTGCTCTCTCTCTGATGAGGCCATGGGCTCTATAGGGGGAAATATAGATAGATACAGATTGATAGAAATATAGATAGATAGAGATGTATACACATTTATGCCTGGATATAAACATATAAATCTATCTATCTGTATAAACACAGGTGTATTTGTTCACCTGTGCCTCTGCCACCCCTATCCCTTTCCTTAATTTTTACTATAGATTATCTCCTTTTTTGATATTTCAGGTATTATTAGAAGTTTTTAAGAACGGGATCATCCCATCAGCTTTCATTCTCTTAATTACTTGATAACATTCAATATGAACAAGAGTAGATGTTATTCACTTGTGTATTCTTTATGTTCTGCTAACCAAACAGTGACTCCTGGGGACAGCTGTACCTTGCAAGCTCAGCATGCAGTGCTATGTCTGGAATAGTCTATGAATGTGTCGACACCTTGTTATGGGTTGGAGAAATGTGGCTATAGCCAAAATTGTCAATACAGTCTTACCACCCAAAAAAAGGAAAACACTATTGCTGAACTGTGCTTCGATGATAACATTAGCGATTTATCACTTATTTCTGACACTAAACTTAAACAAGACTTTACGCAAACAAGATATCTGCAAATTGAAACTAACTTATCAGTCCAGGTGAAGCAATAATTCACTGCCCCGTCATATGAGGTTGGATAACTGAAATATGACTAATTAGCTTATAGGAAAATAAAAACTCATGGCAGCTATAACAAATATTAAAAGAGAAAACAATGTTGTGTCTAGGGCCCTATTAAAAAGCTTGATCCTTTGGTTGGAACTTCTTAGCTCAATTTAAGTAAATATATTCTACAAGTAAGTGTAGTCTTGAATCTAATACCTTGTTCAGATGGATAGTGAATCCCATCACTCAAAATTGCCACAGAATAGACCAAACTTTCAGTGTATTTTTATAGATGAGACGCGTGTATTCTATTTGTAGAAGGATAATGATTGATAGTTGTAAGTCACATGGCAAGCTGAAAATGCTAGGTCTAAGTTGCTATAAAGAATTAAAGAAAGAAGTAAAACAGTTAAGAACACAAGATAGAAAATAATCAGTTGAAGATAATATGTATGCTATTATCTTTGAGTGGGACAATATTCAGGGTTCTGGATGGGAAAATTCATTTTGTATGCCATAATTATATGTAGTGAAGGAATGTAAAATAAAAAATAAAATTAAAAAAGATTCAAATATCACTGTTCTGAAAAAGGATTTTATTGCAAGGATTGTATCAACAGAAATGTTATCTTTCTAGATAATTTTTTAAAAGTAAATGTGTACAAATAATATAAAAATTTATCTCTGCCAAGTATAATTAAAAAGAGCATATTATTCTTTAAAACAAACAATAAAACAATGGATTAATTTCATGTGAACAAATTCACCAATGTTGTTAAATTTATTTTTATAATTAAATTATTTTAATTATAAAATTAACATATATCATTTAGAAAAGCGGAATAACATTTCTACTTTTTGAATCATTACTAATAAACACTGTAAATATTAGTGCAAATAGGCAGGTCATCATACTTTACACATATATTTATATAAATATGGAAGAATCTTTAAAAATTTCATGGAAAAGGTGTACTATAAAATAACTATGCATGGATTTTTACAATATTTGCATCAATATAAATTTTTAATTATATTTTTTCACAATTTTTTATTTCAATTTTTTATACATTCAGTCACATATATCACTTAGTTTGCAAAGTGAATATTCCAACATGTATACATTTCTCACCACTCCACTTGAGAATACTATACATGTTATCTTCAACAGATAATAACCCACTTCTTTGTCCCATAAATGCCTTGCCTCTCTATTTTTATCCTTAATGCCTTTCCTTAGACTTTCCTCCTTCACCCTCCGTCTTCTCACAATGTTTCAGCTATTTATAGCCATTTTCTATGTTTCCAAGTCCTCTACTCATTCAGTTTTGGTCATAGAGTGCGGACACTTGGTATACATTTAGTGAAGACATACAGTCTCTCTTTCATAGCCTGGCTAACTTCACTTAACAGTAAATCTTTTATTTTCATCCACTTTCTGTCAAAAGTCAGGAACTTGTTTTTTATTGTTTGTTTGTTTGTTTGTTTGTTTACAGCTGAGTAGTATTCCATAGAGTATATGTGCCACACTTTTCCAATCCATTCATCTGTTCGTGGGCATTTGGGTTGGTTCCATGTTTTAGCAATTGTGAATAATGCCGCAATAAACATTGATGTGCAAGCACTTTTCCAACTAAGGATTCTTCTGTCCTTTTTGTAGATATCAAGAAGTGGGATTACTGGATCTTATGGTAATTGTAGATCTTTGAGGAATCTCCATATTGATCTCCATGGTGGCTGGACCAATTACATTCCCACTAGCAGTGTAGGAGAGTTCTCCTTTCACCACACCCCCACCAGCACTTATTTTGTTTTTTAATCTTAGTCATTCTGACTGGGGTTAGGTGGTATCTCACTGTGGTTTTGATCTGCATCTCCCTTATAATGAGAGAGGTTAAAGGATATCTCATGTTCCTGGATTGGAAGAATTCATATAATCAAAATGGCAATTCTACCCAAATTAATCTACATATTTAATGCAATCCCAATCAAAGTGCCAGAGACATTCTTTACAGATCTAAAAAAGGCAATAATACAATATGTCTGGATTCATAAAGACCTCGTATTGCCAAAACAATCCTGCACAAGAGTGGAAATGGCAGCGTTTCACTCCCTGACCTGAAAATATACTATAAAGCTGTCTTTTTCAATTAATTTATTCCATGAATATTTTACTAATTCCCTACAAAAAATTTATATCTTTCCAATTATAAAGATAAATCAGAGTTCTAGAAATTAAAAATTTATAATCAGGGCCAGGCAGGTGGCATGGTGGTTGAAGTGGTCAGAGTCCACATAGCCAACTGTGCAGTTTGAGTCCTGGACCTAGTGGCTTGAAAAGGATGCCAGGAGTGTGTGCATGAGGGCTCGAAATTTTGAGAGGGAAGTGGAGGAGAAGGATTGTGATGTATCATCTTCTCTGAGAGTGAGAAGTCACTTTCCCTCTCTTTTTCTTTCTTTCTGGCAAGCCCATATGCCCTATAGCAAAAACTAAAAAATAAATAAATACATAAATAAATAATTATAATCATAAAATTGCTTATAGGGCAATTACTACAACTCTGGTTTATTATGTATATTATGTACTCACTGTAATTTTTATAATTTAATACTATAGTCTGGATCAAAAAATGCAAATTTAAAATACTAAAGCTGAGGAATAAAGGTAACATTATTCATGAATTTATTTGGGGCATCCACCATGTAAGATTATATCTTAATGCTCATGGTAAAATTTTAATTTTTTAATAAGGAAAACATGGCTATTAATTAGATCGCAATTAAAGGAACTCCATAATCACTATCTTGGAGATGCTCAAGATGCAGCGTTTTTCCATATATGTCTTATAATTGATTGCTTTTTGAGAATTTCTATATAATATATCTGCTCTTGGTGGAATAATTGGTCCCTTTATAACATCTTTTATGGATACATTATTTCTCTAAACAAAGATATCATAAAATTTCTGAGTTTATCTAGTTTACAACTACCTAATTCATGTGATATTCTTAAGTATCTCAGTCAGTTAATAACTAGTTTTCCTTAAAAACTACATTATAAGGCCAGCCATGCTGTGGTGATTGAATGACTAGATTCCAGAAGGCTAACTGCCTGGTTGTAGTCCTGGACCTGGTGAGTTGATAACCACATGGGCGTGTGTTTCTGTATGTACAAGATCCCAAAAGGAGAGGAAAATGGTGGTGAGATTGCAGTGTGACTATGCCTCATGTGTAAGGGTTGAGAGGGTGTTTCCTCCCATTCCTTCTCTCTCTGATGAGCTCATGTGCCTTCTGGCAATTTTTTTGTTTGTTTTAGTTTTTGCTATAGGATACATGTGCTCATGAGAAAGAGATAGAGAGGCAGAGACAGAGTAAGAGTGAGAAATCACAACTTCCCCATAAGAGACGGCCATACTACGTACAATCACCTCTTCTCCATTTTGGACATTCACACCTGCACACATGTGCCCGGCATGATTTCCAAGCCACCGAATACAAGATTTAAATTGCACTATCACGTGGAATACAGTGCCTTAAGCACCATGCCATTGGATGGTCCTTATTTCAATACTATTTTAATCCAAGGCATTCTCCCTGAAATCAGGTGACACTTAACAATAATTGGTTTGTTGAATGAAAGAGCAAATAAAGTCGGTGAATAAACAAATGATGTTGCAAACATTCCTGCATCCTGCCTCAAGAGTTTAAATTTGATATTAAGCTTAATTGATAAGCCTTCTGTTCTGGTTTGAATGCTTTTCCCTTCTCAAATTCATGCTGAAATTTAATTCCTTTGTAATGATACTAAGTGTTGGGGCCAAAGTTTGAGAAAGCTGGAAAGGAAAGAATAAGTAAAAAGGTAAAGAATGAGAAACTAGACAAATTAATCAAAGTGGAGAGCAAGTAAAGAAGACTGAGAAAAAGAGCAAACAGGAGAGGAAAGAACATGAAGAAAAAAAATCAGGGAAAACAGAACAGAATGTCAATCAGGAATACATCATAAAACATTTCACTCAGAAAGTCAGTGACCAGCTTGCTGGTCCTTCTGAACATAGTTCCCAAGGCTGAAAACAATATGAATGTGCAACTTTGTGATGAATATTGGCAAAGTTTCTTGCAAGATGGCCACCAGAAAAATCTGTGATCATGATCACTGGCCCTGTCAACAACAGCACCATGAAAATCAAACACTACTATCTAGATAATGAGAAACCCATTTGGGTGGTGGACGACGAAGACTTTGTAGACCAGCATCTCATCAGTAAACAGTGGATGGACTATGGAATAGCTTACTTTATTGTGCTTCTTTATGGTGGATCTGAATGTCAATACTATGAGGTGCCTATAGCAATGAAGTGTTGGATCTGACTGATACTTTACGGTTCCAAATAATGACTTGGAGAAGCAGAAGGAGGACATGGTTTACAAGGAGAACCAGAAGTAGTCCCTGGAGAAACTCTTACCCAAGTATTGAAGGAGGAGGTGGTTGCTGGTGATATCTGCTCTTGACAACGAAGACTGGGCCTATTCACAGAAGCTCTGCCCTCAGTGGTCAGGCATGAAATTTTGGCCTTGCCACATAACCATTCTAAACGTTTAGGAGTTGGCAAGGACATCAGGGAAGTTTAGTGAGTACTTCATGTTTCGAGTTGGAAAAGATGGAAGTGTCAAATCCTGATGTCCTTCTCCAACATGGTTTAAGGTTGTGTGTAATTTAGTTCATTCAATGCAACTTTGGAGAAAGGAAATGTCCATTTAGCAGTCACTGGGGTTGAGCTGCCTAGAAGATAGGTATGCAAGTTATGGATACCATAGTTACCACCAAGGCTACCAGCATGGTTACCAGGATGACTACTGCCATAACAGGAATTACCACTGAGAATACCCTTACTGAACAGAACTGTATAAGCTTAGCTCCAGCCAGTTTCCCTGCAGCTACTAAAGCCCCATGTGGCCAGGAATACAAAGGAGTTCTTTCACACTGCCTGCATTCTCTTTGTCTTTCAGTATTCTTCCAAGATTAAATAAATAGCAAACTTTCACCTAAAAAAAGTGTCTGGACTTTGAGAGATAATTAGATGTGAGACTGACCCCAATATAAAGGAGAAAGTTAATCTTCTTTTGCCTCTTTACTGTCCACTTTTTGCCAAGTGATGACTCAGCAAGAAAGCCCATGCCGGATGACAACACCCACCGTGATGTAAGACCTCTTAACTTTCAGAGACAATAAATTTCTGCTCTTTATAAATTACCTGGTCTATAGTATTCTGTTAGCACAGCACAAGTGGATTATGGCATCATCTTTATTTATTATTTTATTCTTGTTTTGAATTTCAATTATCCAAGTTTTAACTGGAAACAATACTAATAAAACTGAAACGAGTTAAGATGAAGTACTTTATTACACCCATCATTGCCAGAGTTCCATTCTCCCATGCCACTGGGAATAGTGCCCTTTTGAGGTATATCAGATGTTCTCCACATTCAAAGGCAAGCATCTGGTAACATAAATGAAATGCCAATAAAAATAAAGTATGTAAGCATCTGGGAACAATCAAAGTGCAGTTCTCTTGATATTTGAATAAATTGTCCATGACTCAAGTGCAGACAGAATCTGAACCGACTTGTAGAGGAAATAAGCACAGTTCATTATATTTCAGTAAAATATTTGGAAATATAATAAATACAAATATACATGAAGCATTCCCATCATTATTTTTATTTTTATTTTTATTTTTTATTATTTTTTTGAGAGATTTTCACTATAGGGTGTGTGCGCTCGCCAGACAGACAGACAGAGAGACAGAAAGTGAGAAATCACCCCCCAGGGGGGATGGTCACGACACAATCCCTTCTCCTCCATTCTCCTCTCGGGATCTTGGGCACGCACGTACACACACCCGGCGTGAGTTTTAAGCCATCGGGTATGGGACTCTAACCGCGGTTGACTACATGGGAGTCCAGCGACATAGCCATTACGCTAACTGCTGGTTCCCTCCATCATTATTTTTACCTGGTATAAACTATTTAATTTTAAGTATGTGCTGATTGATTGACTGCAACATTGATGAGTCTGTGTTTACTATCAATATTTATCTTGAATGGATTATATTACCTATCATACATGATATCATTGTCTCTCCTCCATTTACTTTCCCATATTTATGTAGCAGTTATACACATTTTTGCTGTCCAAATAACTAGTAAGTTGAATTGCTTGGAAAGTAACTATTTTTTTTTAAATGACCCTTTCTCTTTGAAAAGTAATTTTAACAGAGGAAGATGAGTAAGTTTCTGATCATCCAACACTTTCTTGGGGCTAGAATTAAAAGAACTTTTTTTTTCAATTAAAGTTTCTGTCCATCTTCCTAGCTTTATTGACTCTTCTGTAGATTATTTTTGGGGAGTGAGTGTGTATTTGGCAGTCATTTCAAATAGAAGTTTATGAAAAATTTCCCTAGATTTTGAGAAATGTTGCAGTTCATAAATTTTCAGTGTTCACAATAATATTTTAAATAACTTTCTACATTTTTTATGAAGATGTATTGGAAAGTTGGGAGACTAGCAGAAACTTAGAGGGTCACGAATTTGCCTAACTTCTGTTTTGGTTGGATTGCTCAGGAGAAACATATGGAGATAATCTGTGCAGGAAGGTTTTTGGGACACACCTTTGTCATGATGGTCTGTAGGGGATGAAGGAAGTAGAACTGAAAACAATAGTTGTAAATCTCAGAATTTTCAGCAAAGACTTTAGATAATTCCATAAACTTGTAGCCTTTGAGATGTTCCATGTAGAGGCATTGTGAGTGTACCTTTTACTGACTAATCAGTGCATGCAGAGCTGTTCCAATAAAGGGATGTGAACTTGGACAAGTCTGAGAGAAATTCCCATAGAATACATTGCTAAGAACCCTGAGGTGGCAACACTTGTTGAGCCTAAAGGGAAAAAGCCTTAGTCTTGAAGAAGAACTAATTCTGGGCAGTTTACAACAGCATCTACAGCAACTATAAAGTTGAAATTACTATCAATTAAAAGGATTGGGTGTGGGAGTCAGAAGGTGGCATAGTGGCTAAGGCACTGGACTCCTGTGTGTGCAACTATAGTTTGAATCCCAGACTCGGTGGTTTGAAACTCACACTGGGTGTGTGTGCTTGCATGCCTGAAATCCCTAGGAGAATGGAGAAGAAGGGACTATGGCTTGATTATTTCTCCAGGGGATAATTTCTCACTTTCTGTCTCTCTATCTTTCTTTGCTTTTCTGGTGAGTACCTGAGCAGTATAGCAAAATATCTCAAAAAATATGTATATAGGATGTTTCCTGTTCCTATTTTAATTTATTATATTAGCCTGTGAACAGTGGGTCCAAATTTTTGCTGAATTTTGATATACAACATTGAAAACCACAACATTGAAAACCACAACTAAATATATATGTATAGAAAGCTCCAAATGATGTATACTATGTAAATTTAAATCAAAATTAATTATATGGTTAATTTCTATCTGAAGTAGAAAAACTATATTTGAATTATGGTGACCTTTTTTGTAAACATCTAACATAGTTATGCATGTGTGTGGGTTTATATGCATATATGTATGAATGTGCAAATAAATGTATGCATATGTGTATATGTACATATATAGACATATACACTCTGTAGTACAGTATTTAGATTAAGTATCTGTAAAAAGATAGTTCTTTTAGTTTATATAGTAACTTAAAAATCTATTGTAATATAACATATATCTTTCATCTTTAAAATAAAAATAAAAAATGTTTTGTCTAATAATAAATTACTTGCTACTTTTCACTTTTAAAAAAATATGGCAAAATAGATAACAATTTTTAACGTCTTAACAACCTTTAATGCACATTTCCATGGCACTACGTACATTCACCTTGTTGTGCCACCATGACCACCATTCACTCAGATAATCGTTCCACTTTGCAAAACTGAAGCACTATCTTTTTACGGTACTCCCAGTTACTCCTTCTGGTTACCTCTTCCATTCACTTCCTGGAAACCCCATTCCAGCTCCTATCCCTATGAGTCTGTCTATTCTATATATTTTATATAAGTAGAATTACTCCATATTGGTTCTTTTATGATTGGCTTATTTAACTTAGAATAATGTCCTCCAAGTTCACTCATGTTGCAGAATGCCAGGACTTTCTTCCTTGTAAGGCTGAATAATATTCCACTGTAGGTATATATTACATTTTGTTTCTCTCTTTATCCATGGATAGATATTCAAATTGTTTTCACCTTTGTTACTAATAACATTACAATAGCATGTATATCAAAATTTATTTTTGAGACTCTGCTTTCAGCTTTTTTTGTGTATATACTCAGAAGTAGAATCTTTTTCCATTTTTAATTAATTAATTTTTAAATTTCATTTTCTTTTATACAGTCACATTATTATTTGTGTTACAAAGTGGATATTTCAACAGGAGATTTTAAGCTTAAATTTATGAGGATAACTATACTAATTTTCTATTGCAGTTTCAGCATTTTATATTCTCACCACAGTGCACCAACTTCTATTCCTTTGACTATTAAGTGAATTGGTCAATAACTGAGGAGCTTAAAGGTGAATGTTCTGTCGTGTGTCTTGGCACCATAGGGTATGTATTTTTCAAAAGATATCAAATATCACCACACTAAAATAATGCAATTCTATCCATACAGGAAGCATACATTAGATAAGCACCAGAAAGTAATAAGATATATCACAATACAATATTAAAAACTTAATAAATAATCTTTATTTAATCTGAATACATACTACTATGGGTATGCAATGAAATACAAATTTATAAATAAAATATGTAGTCTTGTTTGATTATGAACACTTCATGTAGTGAAAATTAATCAAATGCAGGAACATAACAAAGACTGAGAAGGGGATTACCACTACCACGGTGGAGAAATGATTTGAACTCTGAGCTGTCATTAAATATGTAGGTTGTTAAGGGAGGAGTGACTGTATATAATTTACAAATATTTCTTCCATTCTATACGTTGCCTTTTTACCTTACTGGGTTTTGTTTGTTTTTTTTTTGTTTTTAGAGAGAGATTTTTGCTATAGGGTGTGTGTGCTAGCCAGAGAGACAGAGAGACAGAAAGTGAGAAATCACTCTCCCTCCCCAGGGGGGATGGCCAAACTTCAATCTCTTCTCTCCATTGTCCTCTTGGGATTTGGGGCATATACACACACACATTCACCCAACATGAGTTTCAAGTCACTGGGTACAGGACTTGCACAGTGGGCCATGTGGGAGTCCAGTGACATAGCCTTTACACCATCTGCTGGTCCTTGATTTTGTCCTTTGATGCACAGAAAGTTTTAATTTGATATGGTCCAATTTATTTACTATTTATTGACATTTTATTAGATTCAATAAATCATTACTAAATACAATTTATTAAAACTTTTATCACCTTTTTGTTTTTAAAGTGTACATTAGGGGCAAACAGATGGCATAGTGGTTAAGTCACTAGACTCCCATGTGGTAAACTGTGGTTGGAGTTCCAGACTTGGTGACTTGAACTCATTTCAGGCAGGTGGTGTGCATGCCTAAAATCACAAGAAAAGAATAGAGGAAAAGGGATTTAGGTGTGGCCATTCCTTCTCAGGGTGGTGATTTCTCATTTTCTGTCTTTCTTTCTCTGTCTCTCCGGCAAGTGCATGCACCCTAAAGCAAAAAACTCTCAAACAAAACAAACAAAAAACAAACAAACAAACAAAAAGCAAAGGCAGAGGCAGTTTTCACATAACATCTACTATCAGCTGTGGCTTCCAGTAAAAAGCGACTACTGACTCACATAGCATAGCAATGTCAGCATGCATTTCACCAACAAAATGCGTGTTTTTCAGGAATTTGCCTTTCCCAGGGGGCTGAATCTTGTGAGACCTTTTATGTAATAGTTCTAGTCTTGCATGAACGCAGACTGTTTTTCCATTTTGTTTTGTTTTGTTTTTTAATTACTTTATCCTTACTCTGCCAAGGGGGTCTTGCATTTCCACTTTATCTAAGAGGAGAGTCATCACATTTCCAAGCTTCCAGGATGATCCTTGTACAGAATTACTGCTTTCTGGCACTATAGAAATAAAGTTAAGTTTTAGACTTAAAACTTGAGGAGGGGAGTTCCATGTTCTTGTCAGTAAATTTTAACCTATTGAACACTTCTATTCTATTCCCTGTTGTTCCAGAATGCTCCTGGTCTAATTATACTCATGTTCTCCACACCCCTAAGCATTCATATTAATGAATTACTATAGTTGCTTTGATGTACAATTCATTTTGTCTACAACTTGTGTCATGCCAGCAGATATTTGAAATAATTATTGAACTTCTTTTGAGGAGGTGATACAGGGGTCAAATTGTAAGAGAGAAATTATCATAGAGGTGCTTAAAGCAGAGGTCATATGAAGCAGAGATATGAAGAGCATTTGCAGATTATACTGGAAAAAATGTTTACGCTTATTTGAGGGTCTCGACAATTCCCCAAATAAACACCTCTGATTGTGATATTCTAGTATCTTACTTAGCCCCATTATGTTATAATTAATTTATGGTTATATTTAATGCAGTACTCAGCAACAGCAAATACATAATATGCAATAATTTATTAAAATTATTTGCACCGCAAAGATATCGCACTTTCATTTTTTAAAAAGTAAGTAATTACTAAAAACTTAGACTAGAAAAATGATTTTATTTATAAATATGAAATGTTAGATTATTTTCTTACATTCAGTTTTTCTAAAAGTTATGATCAAAATAATTATGTTTTTTCCTCTTATTTAGTATATATTTGTGTTTCTACCATTATTAGTCATTCTTAATATAATTTAAAGTAAAACAGCATTATTTTATTTTATTCCTTTTTTGTGAAATTTCTCTTTACTAAGCAGAGCAGTGATTAAATAATACATACAGCCCGGTCAGTGGTACGGTGCTTAAGGTAAGTAGATTCCACGTGCCCACTGTACAATTTGAGTGCTGGAACCAGCAGCTTGTAAAGCACTCTGGATGTACATGTGTGTGTGTGTGTGCGTGTGTGTGTGTGTGCAAACTCAGAGAGGAGAATGGAGGAGGACAGTCCTGTGCCTTTGTCAATAAATTGTGGTGGGGTGGTCGTGTCAATGGCACTTTCTCGCTTTCTCTCTCCCTCTCTCTGTGCCTCTCATGGACAAGTGTCCCTGCTCTACACCCACCAAACTAAAATAAATAAATAAATACAATGTATCTTTTATAAAACACCAAGAAAGCATAAGGCTTTAAATATTTATTTCTAAATAACTTTTCTCCTGAGAAATTTTCATCAACTTTAATTCTGTTAGCTTAGTGTCACTTGGTAAAAATTCCAGTAAGCATTTCACAATATAATATATCTGTCTATCAGTAGCCTGGAGACTACTGGCTTAACAACTACTAAAAATCTAGGACTAGCCCATGGTCTGGTAATTAAGGTAGCTGGATCCCACATGATTGACTATGAGGTTTTAGTCCAGGACCAGCATTCGTAAAACACACTGGGTGTGTGCACATGCATATCCAAAATTACAAAAGAAGGGAGAGAGGGTGGGCATGGCTTGTAGCATGACTGTAACCCTTGAGCTGTGCTTTCTTGCATTCTCTCTCTCTCTTCTCTCTCTGGTGAGCACATGTGCCTTTCAGAAAATTTTCAATATTGAAAACATTATCTTTCATTCTATTTATCTATGCCTCTCTTCCTTTTATTTTTAAAGCTTTATTTAAAAAATACTTCACTTTAACATTTACCAGAAAAAATAGTAAAATAAGACAACATTAAAAGAAAAATGTACCCTTTGTGGTTGTTACCTTTGTGTGTCTTTTTGGCTAGGCCTAGATCATACGAGAGCAGGACTAGTGTGAAAATAATGAGAACACTGAGCATAAAATATTTGTTCATTTCCTAAGTGCCAGACGGTGAGTGCACTTGCCAGAGACAGCAGAGTGGCAGAGGGAGGGGAGGTGAGGGAAAAACACCTCCCATAGGGTATGGTTACCCCACAATTCATTCTCCTCATTCCTCTATCTGGTCTGGATTTTGGGAATGCACGCACATGCACCTGGAGTAAATTTTAAGCTGCTGGGGCAGGTATTTGAACTATACAGGCTGCCCTACGGGATCCAGTTCCCTTAACCACTAAAATTTCATGCTGACCCAACATATAATTTCTCATAAGACTATGTATCAGTTATAGGAGCAAACTAGCAAGGAATTCATTTGAGGGACTCAGAGGTAGCCAGACAACTCTGAAATTCGTAAGGCATATTGTCAGGAAGGGCAGTCTGTAGCTCTCAGGCAGGAAACAAAGCTGCTATTCACTGTCAGAATTTCTTCTGTTCCAGGGAAGCCCCAGTTCTTCCCTCAATCCAGTAAAGCAGTTCCCCTTCTTTGCCTAATTCAGCTGCATGACTAAGCAATGTGGCTGAGTAGGGGTCATGACTTTCAGATAAATAAAACCATTGTATCTCTTGGTGGGTATACTCCCTCCTTTGGAAGTAGGACTTCTAGTCCAGGAGAACTGAAGGCCATGGATTAGGAAGCCAATATCCACAAGGCATATTAGTACAGTCACTCCCAATTCTACCATTTGATGTACAGACTTATGAATCCTGGCTATGGAAAAAACAGTATCATAATTTGTGACAGCTTTAGAGCAAATGCAGTTTTTTGGAAGACGTTGCTCTAGTCCCACAGAGAAATACTACTTCTCAGGCATTGTGTGTCTCCAAAGACCAAGGCAATTAGGTCAGTTAATTATGTCTCCATGAGGCTATTGATGCACCGGATTTACTGTGAAGAGAGATTCTTGATCAGTGAGAATGTTGCCTGAAGTTCTGTGAGATGGGGTAAAGGATTCCGGAGGCACAAAGAGTAAACCTGTAAGTTATGAGGGACAAGAGTACTGTATGAATGAAATATAAACCCGTGCACAGAGCAAGTGTATATTTCACTAAAAAGTAAGCATTACCTTGAACCAGCAGTTAGCGTAAATGGCTATGTCGCTGGACTCCCACGTAGTCGACCGCGGTTCACGTCCCAGACCCGGTGGCTTAAACTCACACTGGGCGAGTATGCGTGCATGCCCAGGATCCCAAGAGGAGAACGGAGGAGAAGGGATTGCAGCATGACCACCCCCACTGGGGGATGATTTCTTGCTTTCTGTCTCTATGTCTCTGTCTGTCTGGCGAGCACACGCGCCCTATAGCAAAAATCTCTCCAAAAAAAAAAAAGTAAGC